>NC_050518.1:21721682-21794783 GCF_002922805.2 Oryzias melastigma | reverse complement strand
TTGAATTGCAAACCTGGGGAAAAGTTAAATCACGATTATTTGGAATTCTTTTTTTTCTTTTTACAGTATTTGCCAACCACTTATTTGCGAATGATCACAAAATGAAATCTATATAACATGACAATGCGGACCAAGGATTAAATAGTCCCCTTTTTGTGAAAAAGTGATCTAAACCAAAACAAATAACAAGATTAAAGTACTAAAAATAGATTGAATATTTATTTCTTTAATAAATAACCATGATATATATATTTAATATTCATACATATTTCCAAAGCTCCCATTTGTGATTTGGTGTAAAAGCACTGAAATAAAGTAGAAGGCACATATGTGATCTTTAGTCAGACTGTTCTTCAGCCTGCAGACCCTGACCCCAATCAGTCAGCGTGAAGGAAGCCCCCTCCCCACACAGACACACGTTCATACCTTCTTCCCACACACCTTGCACACTCACACAGGGATGCAGTCACCCGCCCACACAGCTGATGCCTGATTGTGCTGATGAATCATGGGGGACAATCTGTCCTGGTCACAGTCATCTCCAGTCTGCCAAGTCCCATTTAGCTCCAACTGGTGAACCAGAACCGTCAACAACAACAACACCTAAGCCACCATCCTGCAGACCACTCAAGTTACTTCAGAGTCCGGCCCTGTTCCAGGATGTTCAATGATGTTCCATGATGTTCCATGATGAAGCGACACACATGACAGAAAGAGAAGGATTTCAGGAAGGTTTCAGGCTGGAAAAGAAGAACGACTCCGTTGCTGGTGAGGAGGTCTGATGCTGAGACCTGCTGATGCAGGACGGTTCTGAGCTCTCTCATTTAGTGGAAAAACTCCATCCCCACAATCACAGATGACTTTAATTTGAAATACTTGAACGACATAGAGAAGGACCTCTCAGTTTTGGGCAGAATCATCTAATTAGCCTCAATGTTTTCTTTTAAAGATCAACTAAAAACATATCTTTTTAAAATTGCTTTTTCATAATTCTGTTTTATATTCTGCATTTTACTCTGTATTTTACTGTAAAGCACTTTGTGATTTTTTATCTTGAAAGGTGCTATATAAATAAAGGTTATTTTCTAAAGCTGTCGGTATCTCCAGAGTTTTTCCTGCTCTTTTATTTATTTGTTTATGACTCACCTCCAAAGAAATTAACAGTCAGTTAACTTATAGGAAGAATAAACTTCACTACTTTAGAAAGAATTACTTTAACCAAAAAAGCAAGTGAATTCATATTGAATTTCACATTTAAACTTAATTGGATTAAGAACTGTTTTAAATACTTAGATTCAATTTGGTAGTATATATATATATATATTTATATATATATATATATATATATATATATATATATATATATATATATTTATGGATGTAACTCTAAAGATTACTGTTAAATTTTCCAAGTTTTATCAACAAGCTCACTATCTTAGTTATATTAGTTATTATAAGTTATATTATACACTTTTCCCCACAAGAAGTATAATTTAGATCAAGGAAGAACAAACCTTTATTTAAACCAAAGTGGATAAACAAAGTCATTCTGATCTTTTTGATGTGAAAAGATGAACTCACTGAATAAAAGTTTTCTGTGTGCTAAATCCTTTCGAAGAATTCAGTAATGATATGAACGTCACCCCATCAGGTTTACTTCACTTCTCATGTAAGAACAAGTCCTGTTCAAGAACCGCTGGACCTAGACTGTTTAAACCTGGAAGTAGGAGGATTTTATTGAACTTTCTGCCTAAGAACAGGTCCTGTTAAAAAAAACTAAACATCCTATTTTTCAGGTTTTTCAATAATCCTCCTGAATCTGTATTTCCCTTTTGCAATAACTGGATTTTCTGTTAGCTGTAGAACAGTTAGAATGATTAATAAAGTCATTTTAAAATTAATACGGTTATAAACTTCAAACATAGCATTCAATATTCTTAGAAAATACTCTTTAATTTATGACTTCTTCAGATTCAATTTTATACACATAAATGAAGAGAAATACAATTGTATCCTATTTTTTATAATTTATCAGTGAAGTTGATCAGTTTTACAAAAATATTAGAAATATTCATATTCCTAAAGAGTATGATAGGGTGGAACATTATACCTGTAATATTTATCGTTCATCTTTCCTATCATTCTCTATTTACTATTTGTTTATTTATAATTTCTTATTGACATGCTCTTATAGGTTCCACTCAGAGGTTTCTTTGGTTGAATTATATTATCACACAAAATCATAAAACACAGACAAGCTGACTGTTTCTTTTACTTGTATTAACATGGTTAAAATAGTTTTTTTAGTCATTTAGTTGATAAAAATGTTAGACACGATACTCTTCGTGTCATTAAATTTTTCGTGTCGTCTGTATCTTCTCGCTGCAGCTTCAACACAACTCCACCTCGGACTTCACCTTCTTGGAGCTGAAGACGAACAGCTGCAAGAACTCCTGTTTGTGTGTCCAGAACAATATAAGTGATCTTCGAATGCAGCATCAGACTGAATGTAACCATCGTCTGTCCGCTCATTGTTTGCAATTAAAACGATCATTTTTTGACTCATGAGTGACTGTCAGAACTCTACATATCTGGTGTGTTCATGGAGTTTCTGTATTTGTGTAGAAATGTGTAGCAGAGATCAGAATGTCTAAAGAACTTTATTGTTGCAGCAAAGCAAAGAGCTGCTCTACTTTCTGCTTTGTCGAGAACAAGTACTGCAGGGTGAAGAGCCTGCTGTTTTCAATTAAGTACAACTACCCGTTTATGAGTCGCTAAAAAGGAGCAGCTCGTTTTCTTCCATCTTTTGTGCGTGTCTGTGTAATGAATTAGTGACGGTGCATTGAGAAGCAGCACGTCCAGCTTCATTCTGTTACGCTTATTTTCTCATTCCACTGGAAACTCCACAGAGTAGACGGGTGGAGGGCGGTGAGGAGGAGCGAGCAGGTGTGTTCGTGCGTGTGGGAGAAGAAAATGCACAGTTCTGGGTTTGTTTCTCACATACGTCATGTCGATGATGATAATACAATTATAAAATCAATATAAGGACATGGTACTGGACAACCATCTTAGTTCTAATCTGTCAGACTGAAAAATCCCAGACACAGAATTATAACCGGTAATTATCTCAGTAATTCCATATGTCAATGAGAACTCTTGGTTTAATCAGTGAACAGGAGCTTTATTGTATTTAAAGATGAAGATTCTTCTTCTGTTTTCTCACTGGATCTTTTCTCCCTGAACAAACCTTCCAAATATGTTTTATTGTTTTGTTTTTGTTAGCTTTTTAGCTGTGGGCTAACAACTCCCTTCAGGATAAGAAAATAAACATAAATAATACAAGTTAGCGCAGGTATTTCTTGTGACTCATGGATGTTGGAAACCCCTGCTTTAACCCCTTGATGCAAAATTGATAAAAAATAAACATCAAACCATTTCAAATTTAACCCTTTAACCCCAGAGATATCGCCAGCAACCCCTAAATGACACACGCTCTTTGACTACCATAGCTGCTCGACCGTTCTCACCTGCAACACGCTGCCAAAACTTGTTCAGAAGTGTTACACTTTGCTTCTAAAAGTGCAACTAATATGATTTTTCTTCTTTTTTATGCATTTTCAATGTATCAATGAAATAAAGAGATTTTTAATAGCATAAAGTGCTATATGGTTTCTCAAAAGGAGAAGTTCTAACAAAAATGTTCAGATCATTTACATTGTAAACATTGTTCTGCTTCTCATGGAGGGCGTTCCTGTTTGGCCACTAGGTGGCGATCGTGCTATAGCATTATACCTTATTCCAGAATAAGACAAAAGTATGAGCAAAAAACGATGTTTTAGATCACAAATAGTTAATTAAAAAAATATTTCCTTAAAAAAGTTTGAAAAAGTTTATAAAAATGTTCATTTAGTCAGCGATGTATGTTTAAGTCAACCGAGCGTTAGCATTAGCTGTCCTAAGGGAAATCCCATTAAACGTTAGCGTCAAGCTAGCGGACCTTAGCTTTATGTGATAAATCGATGTATTTCAACCCAGCCCTACTGTCCATCTCTATATATGTCAATGCTAACATTATCAATGCAACAAAAATGGCGAGCAGTTTTGTACAGTTTAAGACGATGAACTATTGGTCTGCAAGTGGATTGGAGCAGAGCAGGAAGCTCGTGGAACCCCAATTTTACGTATTTTTATATTTCAAATGGCATTTGTTTCATCTGCTCCTGATTTACCACAAAATAAATATCCATAAATGGTAAAATGTCATCATGAGAAAATGCGACACGAACATGTTAAAAACGCCAAAAACATCTTTAAAGCTGAAAACCCAGATCTGCACGGAGCGGCAGGGGGAGCAGATTGTTCGAAATGTCATTTGATGCCTTTTATAGAAACTATGAATTAAGTTCTGGAAGATCAGCCTGAGGATGTGAGTTGCCGTAGAAACAGAGTGTATTTGCAGAATCATCAGCACTGGCTTCTCTGCGTGCGCACCGCATCAGCCTGGTGGCTCTTGGGTAAAAATAGAGGACTGAGCATGTGCAGAGAGGGGGAACCAGAGAGGAATAAGGGAAGAGTGCGACTTACAGGAGTTCTGGAAGGTGTGGACCTGCATGTCCAGCAGAGGAAATGATTGTCTGAAGCTGTACGTCACAGAAGTCTTCTTCTTCTGGAAGATCTTTGTCACCTAGAGAGGAGGAGGAGGAGAGGCGGCATCAAAAAAACACTCTTCCTGACACTTATATGCATTTCTAAAAACCCTTATCTACGTGTTTATTAAAGGAAACTGTTTAAAAATGAATCACATGATGATTATATAAGAAAAACCCACTGAGACAACTTGAAACGTATAAAATACAATAAACCAGACATCTTTTTTGAACTGTTCAAAGAATTGACAACAAAATAAACAAAGAAACGTGAAAAAACTTAAATAATTTGACCAGAGAGACATCAGGTGTGTCTTCTGATCATCAAAACAAGTGTCTTCAATCTTTGAAATCATTATTCCTCATATTTAAAGGAGGACGACAGTCTGTGCTGTTTGGTGAGGAGGTGGTAACCACAGTGAACACGGACCACAGGAAGAGAGTTTTCTCAGGAGATAATGAAGGAAATTATAGACGCGTTTGTAATTACAGCTGAACTCATTGTTCAGAGGTTTGAGGAAGAGACAGATTTTAGACACGGAAAACAAACAGCCACAATCAAAGTCCTTTAGTGTAGAGTGTGTCGCTGTTTGTGTTAAAGCAGACAACCCAGGAAGACAACACAGTTCAAAACAAACTATAAGAGCTGTGAGGATTCTGCTCTTGGATTGTATTGATATTTTAGGTTTCTGTCTCTTTAGTGGTCTTGTTTTCAGTTGGTCATGGTCAATTGTTGTTCTCTTGGTTTTGCACTATCTATATTTATTTATTAAAGGGCCTATACCAGAGGTCTGCAACCTGTGGCTCCAGAGCCTCATGTGGCTCTTTTATCTCTCCATGGTGGCTCTCTGGCTGAAGAAAAATTAAATAGTAATTTAAAAAAAATATTGGAGATTAGCAATTATTTTAGCAACATGCTACAGTTTTTGTCTAATTTGTTACCTACTAGGGTTTTTTGGTTAATTTAGAGTTTAGCTTCTATTTTAGCAACCAACATTTTTCACTAATTTAGTTTACTGAAGAATTATATGCTAGTTTGGGGTTCAGCTAATAATTTAGCAACATGCTGATGTTTTCGGCTAATTTGTTATCTACTGAAGTTTTTTTTTCATAATTTAAAATTTAGCTTCTATTTTAGAAACTGGCTAACTTTTTGACTAATTTAGTTTACGAAGAAATGTTGGGCTATTTAGGAGTTCAGCTAGTACTTGAACAACGAGCTAGCTTTTTTTGGGGCTAATTTGACCTCTAATTAAAATTTTTATGCTAATTTGTAGTTCAGCTCATATTTTAGCAATTTGGCTAATTGTTATCTACTGGAGTTTTTAGGTTCACTGAGGAATTTTAGGCTATTTAGGAGTTCAGCTAGTAATTAAGCAACAGGCTAGATTTTTTGCTAATTTGGCCTCTACTAAAGGTAAAAATGCTAACAAAAATCCCTTTTTGCGAAATGATAAATTCTATTTATTTTCTTGCTTTTGCCAAAAATAGACATAGCTCAAATTTATTTAAAAGATAATAATAAAATAAACAAAAAGAAGGTCATGAACGCAAATCCAAATTTCTTAAAGGCCAAAGTAAATTTCTGCGGCTCCTTCTAGATTTTGCTCAGTAGAAAACTTGCCCAAATGGCTCTTTTACTGTTAAATGGTTGCCGGCCCCTGGCCTATACCATAAAAAAATACACTTTTTTGAACTTTTAAGTGTTTTAAACTGTTCATTCCTCACTATAAAGAACCCCAAAGTGGAATTTTGATCCATTCTCACATTTCTGAGTAATCCTCTAGAGGAGGATTTTATTTTTTTTCTGTGGATCTGAATATCTTACCCTGAAGATGTCACTTTCCTGTAAACAGTCTGCAGGACTTCACTCCATTCGCTTTAATTCTTTAAATAACCTCCAAACATCCACACAGACATTACTGTCTTAGAACTAGACAAACTATTTGTATGTTTGTGATGGAGTGAAGATAAGAAAACCAACATTTTTTTAGTTTATTAGCCAACAACGTTAGGAGGCGGAGCTCAAACTGACAGCTTCAAACGGCCGAAAACAGCATCAGATCAAGAAAGTATGCATTGAGAAGAGGTTACCATGAGCAGGTCATTGAACAGGAAGACTTCTCTCTGGTGGACGCCGCTCCTTTGAGCTCTGTTTGGATCGGGAACCTCAAACAGCTGACAGCAGCACACCAGCCTGCGATGAGGCAGAGACAGAACCTGCAACAAACAAACAAAAACACGCCGCTTAATGTTTGGCGTCCTGCGTCTCCAACGGTGCTTTCACTCCACGAACAGCCTGGAAGATCAAAGTTCATCTTCTGTCTTATTTATTGAAATAAAACATAGCTTATGCCCAAAAAATGTAAATAAATGCCATCTTTTTTTCAAAGCAATTTCAATTGCAGACTATAAAAAAGTTTATTTTAGATAAAGCTTTATTACACGGATCTGACAGGGTCTTTCTGATGCTGTGCAGCAGTTTTAAAACATTGTTTTATTTTCCTGACATGAAACTTCGTTCTCTGTGAACTTGAACAGGAAGCAGCTGACAGTGAAAACAAATGTATGTCCACAGCACAGAGACCATTAGTGATACAAGGATGTTATGTAAGCAGCTCTTGCAGGGAATCATTTAGCTGTGAAAACCAGTGGAGATAAATCACCACACTGGCTTATTCTGCTACAAAATGTATGAAAGTTCAAATTGAGCTTTGATGAGTTTTGTAACCAAAGAAAAATTATGAAAGCCTTTTTTTAACATTCAATTCAGCTTATTCATAAACTTTCATTTCACAACTAGGATTGTTTTAGATGCTAGACAAAAAAACAAAACAGAATCAAACAATTTAAAGTCTGACTTGTTCCAAACATTACAGATCAGTTTGACATCAATATAGTTAGAACTCTCTATGAGATCTCACAAATCAGCTGAAATTTGACCTAATTCCTTCTGATTTTGAACCATGCTACCAATAAATAATGCAAAGTATTCCGACCTTGACCCTGACGCACAGACATTTCTCAAGTTTCTCTCGTGAAAGCATTATTCCCCAAATCAAAGCTTTTTAAAGTGATAGAAGCTGCAAGCATTAAGACAAATGTACTTATCCTACATTCACTGACCACTTTATTCAAGAGTACGCAGCTGCAGGTAACATGGTGGACTAACATGGCGGACAGATGGAGCCGATGGACGTCCAACAGAAGTGGTCATAACGTGCACAATGGAAGTCGCAATGCAGAAGTTTTATTTGCTGGTATGGTACTTTTACTAGTGATTTCACTCTATATAATTGTATTTTATGTTTAGCGATCTTTTATATATGGTTGTTGTGTTTATATTTAGCTTCTAATCTAGTCTAAACGGCGGGAGTCTGCGATCTTTGATTGATCGGTGATCTCTAAACAGAACTTCTTTGTTATTTATTCAAGATAATGAATCTTAATTTGCACTTTTATTTTTTTGTGTAACATTTTAAAGTGTTACACATGTCACCATTAGGTACTTTTATTTGATTTTATTTTGTCCTCATTGATTCTTGTTTACTGCTGTGTCCTGAGCCATTTGGTTTTACAACTGAGAGTAACTTGAAATGATTCATGCTGTATTGTCGATTTTTTTTCCCTCAAAAAAACCCAAAAACTTTTATGTATTTTTTCTGTCATTAATTTTAGGTGTACATTTATTATGATAAATTTATATAAACAAGGAAAAAAACTTAATAAAAGTACCTTAATATTTGTATTTCTGACAACTGAAGGAAAAAATCTGCAATCCACGCTAAAGCTAACACAACAACCAACAGACAGCACTTTTGATTCCCATTTATAGAGGTCAACAGATACAAAAAATTAATATTAAGCCTGGTGTAATGTTACAAAAGGATAAATTCTTGTTAAATTTAGCACAACACATGTTTGACACTTTCAAAGTAAACATTTTGGAATGCTGTAGTGATGCAGCGTATAATTATCTCTCAGGTGACAACATTTGATGCTATGAAAACACATGACTAAAAACCTCCATGAATGTTTGGATCTTTTTTTCTGATGTTCGTGTTTTCTGAGAGTCTTACAGGCTTTTTGCCGACCACCATCCTCTCCACAGCCTGAACCTGGGACACGTGGTCATCGTTGGTCCTCAGCTCCCACTTCTGGATCCTCCCGTAAATGGCCACCAGCAGGTCTCTGGGGATGTCCTGCCCATTGTCGACGCCTGGCGACACACGTCACATCATCGTTAGGTTTAGTCTCCCTTTTTTATTTTTTTTGCTGCGCTGCAGCTGCTGGTGGGCTGTTCCCACACGAGAACTGCCCTGATAAATTAGGAGAAAAGCAAGAGCAACCAGCTGAAAACAAAGCTTTGACTCCCCCCGCTGCCAACTTCTGGCTGCAAATCAGCCTCTACAATCGGCTGTGAGGGAGATCTGATAGTTATGAGTGTTGACAACAGCCTGCAGCACTTCTGCTCTTTCCCAGCCAACTGCTGTCTTCACAGCCCGCCTGACTGCGGCATCTCCGGCGAGCTGCCCTGATTCCAAGAGTCAATCCACTGACGCACCTCGTAGGTTTTTGATGAAGTCTTCCAGCTTCATCTTCCTCTCCGGCTTGACGTTGGGGCTGTACATGTCTGTGTTGAGGAGGATGATGGCGAATGCCAGGATGAAGATGGTGTCTGGATTCTGGAACTGGCGGATCAGCACCGGGTTGCAGATGCAGTAACGCTGACTGCACAAAAGGAAGGGAATGTGAGCAGGCTCGGAAAAAAAACCCCCAAAAAGCAGGACTTCAAATCTGCAGCCCAGTTAAATACCTGAAAGCTTCCACCAGACGCTCCACCCGCTGAGCTTCACCCTGAACTTTGATCTGGGCCTGGAACTTCCTCAGAGCATCATCCAAATCCATCCCAGAGAAGTCCATCTCATCCAGGACGCAGCTGCACAGAGAAACCATATTTTACTGAGCTCCTCACATCAGTTTGTTCTGCAGCAACGCTGTAAATCAGGGTGTCAAAAATGACTGAACACTAAAACTAAATTTTTAAAACTTTAAAACTGTAACTTTTTAACATAATTATGAACTAGATATATACAGTAGCATTACCCGTGTTAATGCTAGTGTGAATGCTGTAAACTGAATTTGGCCTCTGAAGATTCTGAAATCGATAGCTAAAAATATTGAAGCCGATAGTTGAAAACGCTGAAGCTGAGAGCCAGCTAAAATATTAGCTAAATGCCAAATTAGCTTAAAAAAACTTAGGTTAGTCAAAACAGCTAGCAATTAGCTGAAAAAAGTAGCTAGACTTTAAAATATCCTATAAACTGAAAAAAGCCTAAATTAGCCAAAACAGCTAGCGTGTAGCTGGAATATTAGCGAAACTCAAAAACAGACTAAAAAAAATCTTAATAAATGCCAAAATAGTCCAAAAAACTAGCAGAATGGCAATTTTTAAAACTTTAAAACCGTAGCTTTTTAACATAATTTTGAATGATAAAAAAGCAGGAATATTATTCCAGAATAAATCAATTTAATAGCTTCCAATATTTACTCTCCATAAATATATATTTTTCCACTATTATAAGATAAAATCGGGGCATTAATAACAATAAATAAAATGATCTGGAGGGCCAGATCCGGCCCCCGGGCCTTGACTTTGACACGTGGTGTAAACAAACACAGTAACGACTGCCAGGTTTGAACCGTGTGAACGCTCCAGCAGAAACTTCTTTATCTGCATTTAGGAGGAACAAGTCTCCTCTCTGTGAGGAACAACATCAGAATAGATCAGGAATGCTCTTTGATTACTAAAAATCTGCCCTTTAAAGAGACTCATAAATAAAACAGCAGCTTCACAGTCCCACTGATCCTCTCTCACTCTGTTCCTTTTCAACTTCAGGACTTGTTAGCTCGCCTTTATTTTTATTTTGACGACTGTTGCATCTGACTGTCGTGTTCAGAGAGATTCAGATCTTCCTCATTTTTCTGAGCTCAAGTCCTAACAACAGATCTGTTTCATCGTGTCTAACAAACCAAAATGCGTCTTAGAAATAAAAAAAAGATCTTAAAATGTATTAAAATAGTTTTTTTTGGTGGTTCTGATGTCTCACTTCTCTCCATTAACGTTGGATCAGAGAGGAGAACTGATGTGTTATTTTTTATGAATACCTTTGAATGCAAAAATCTCACCAAGTGTTTTTGTCAAGTTTCCAGTTTGAATATCTTATTGATATGAGACAAAACTAAACAATAACTTTCTTTAGAGATCTAACGACTCGTTTAAAAGTGATAAATCTTGAATTTTATGACTTTTTCTTAAGTCATTTGATTTTAATCCTATTTTAAGGAATTTCTCTATCGAAATAAGGTTTTTAATATAAATAATATTAAAACATGTTTGCTTTAAGAAACAGACTTGGTTGATTAAAAATATAGTTTAATTTGGCTCATAATTTACATATAGTTTTTTTTTAAAAATGTATGTTTCAAAGTGTAGTTTTAGTTTTATTTTAAAATGACTTTGATTTATGGTGCTTTAAATGGGATATTTTCTGAGGAATACACGCCTATTCTAACACATAATATTTCCAATTACCAAAGCAAAATACTTAAATGTGAGGGTTTTACTGCTGATTTCAAGATTTAATTTTTGTAATGAAAAGACAGGACATCACAACATATTTTAAGAAATCTTACAAAGAGAAATTCTACCAGGCAGAATTTTTTTGCTAATAACAAGATTCAGTGTTTCTATATTTTTAAACTTGTTTATAGAAATAAATTTTTTCCAGTGCAGTTTGTCGTCTCTGAATCTTAGTCTGAAGGTGACTGAGACCGTGCAGTAAGTGATCAGTGACAGATTAACCAATTAAAACAAGATTTCAAGGAGAAAAAGCGTGTTTTTTCTCCTTGAAAATCTGCTGGAATTAGCTGTATTTATGTCATTTTAAAAAAATCCTTCAGGTTTTATCTGGATTTATCTGCAACCTTTGATTTACTCAAAACGTCTTAGATTCCAGACTAAAGCCTATATTGCCAGCAGACAGGACAGGTCTATATTTTGTGAACCTTTGTGAGGTCACTGTTGTGAATTCTTCAGGGAAACACTTTCTCCCGATGAGCTGCACTCACTTCAGCACATCCTTGTTGAACTGCTGCCTGCTGCCCAGGAACTCCCCGATCATCTGCCGGCTCAGTCCTTTCCTCTCCAGGATGAACCTGGCGATGCCCACCGGAGTGTCCGACACGAAGCCCCTCTCAATCAGGTACTGGATCCCCTTTTCCGGCTTCCTGTGGACAAGCAGGAAATCAAGCTTTACATTTTCTCAAATACTTTTAAAAAATGTCTGAAAATGTCACCATGTAATTAAACTGTCAGTCTGTAGTCACATTATCTCTATTAGATGAAAAGAAAAACCAACATTTCTGTGTAGCTGTTTGGACTGTTTGCATTTTACACGGTATAGCCAAAAAAAAGACAAATTTTAACAGGAAAATGCAGCATATTTACATTTTAGGCCTAAATATATTTGACACAATTTTGTAAAACATTTTGCAGTACAGATGTTCACATTCCATGATCTGCAGGCCTGTGTGAAAATATGCTTTTGTTTTAGAACAAATAAACATTTCAAGATGAAACAATGAGTAAATTTGGAGAGAGCGTGAAACCCGGATGACATTTTTTTCTAGTTTTTACCCATCATTCCTTTGTGAGGTTTTCTGGAGGTTCTGCATTAAAAAGAAGGACACGTCCAATCCAGGGATTAAAATTCTCCAAGTTGAAGCTGCAAAAATAAGTTGTGAACTCAAGAAGAAAAAAAATCAAAAAATCTGTGCATTTATTCATGAACTATATTTTGTTAAATAAAGAGATTTCTTCTCTCAATAGAGGGGGGTTGAGGTCATGTCCTGTCCCTCAAATACAATCATGTTTGGACATCTTTGTCTAAAAGACTACAGGTCCTGTTAACAAAAGCAATGAACTAGTGAAAAGGACCTGGAGGCTCAACAGTAGTTCTAGATAGAAATAGTCCAATTACTAGACTAAATAAGAGAACTTTCGTTAGTATTTGATCGGTTGTTGACCTGATAACATAACATCTATACCTGGAGTCTGCAACCTTCAACACTTGAAGAACCATCAATTTCTCGCCAACCAAAACCCAGCAGGAGCCACAAAGTCTTCACTCACCCTTTGGGAAAATAAGATACTAATTTATATTCATGTTTTTGCTACTAACAAAATACATTTAAATGAACTATTGTGTTTTTTGCATAAATAAAATACAAAAATGAAGAGAAAATGTTTTTTAATATGAAATAGTTTATAACTTTTAGAGCTTTGCATGACTTCCTTTCAAAATAAAAGACACCCTAAACCATAGGTTCATGTCAATCCAGCAAATGCAGTCAGAAAGTGTAAAGTCATCAATGATAACAGCAAAGGAAATGTTTATTTTACTGTTTCTGGTGCATTTCAGCCACATATTAATAAATATAACCAACAAAAACTGAGTTAGAGCTAATGAAGTGACCCCTACCATGTAATAAAATCATGAAGCACACTTTAAAACTTTGAATTTGTTCAGAAAGAGAAAATCTGCTTTATAGTCCAGTGGATTATAAATTCTTGTAGTTTAAATTCTGGCTGTGTTTACTGACAATAAATTGATTTTCTGTGATAAATGAAGATGAAAATGGAATCCAAATTATGCTAATAAACTCGAAAGGATTGCTGGAGAACTAAGGTAACTGTTTTTAGGATCCTCGTTGAACGATTGATATTGTTCTTTTACTGTTTGTGAATGAGTGAATAAAGTTTATTTACTTTTACTACTATTTTTATTTACTTACTTTCTTTTACAGTTACTTTTTTATATTTTTAAAAACATTTTATTTTAGCCAAAAGGCCACAATAGAGGGGTAAAAGAGCCACGTGTGGCTCCGGAGGCGCAGGTTGTAGACCCCTGGTCTAAGCAGACAGCTCATAAATCCTTTGATTTATGACGTTTACTTTGTGGATTAAAAAAGAGAAACAGGAGAGAAGTCCAGTGAGGTGCCTTTATTTATTTATTTTTTTTATTTGATACTATTGGAGCCACAAGGTTGCAGAACACTATAAAACATGTAAGAAAAGCCTTGTTAAAAAGGCTTTCTGACAAGTTCAGAGAATCTGAAACTTTGAATAGAAATGTGTCCAAAGGAACATGTTAAAAATTATTAGAAGATGGTCTAAGCGGTTTGCACAAAGGGAAGTCCCTTACTCTTTATTTTGGGAACTCCACTGGGGATGTTTGCAGATTGTTACAAGCAGCTGAGTGTCAGAGCAGTTTCGGTTGGACAGTTACAGCTCACAACCAACTGAAGCCAAAATAAAAAAGCCTGCCAACTACTGAATACTTTCTTTTGCAAAGAAGGAGAGATCTGCAGCCCTACAAGAGTTCGGTTGGTTCAGAAATGTGGATCAAAATCCAGAATTACGAGATAAAAATCCTCAGAATCCCCAAAGAGCCTTAGTAAAGACACCAGGATTACTATCTACTTACTACACAATATCCAGAAATATTGTGTAGTAAGAAATGTAATTAAAGTATAACAGACCTCTTGTTTTCTAAAGGACAGGAATCTAAATTTAAAAAAAAGCACTTCAAGTCAAAAAATCTAATTTGTTTTAAGATGTTTCAAAGTAAGGTTTATGTAATTTTAAAATACATTTTTTTTACTTGAGTCTGACGATCTGAACTGTGTTCACAACTAGTCATGTGATTAATTTAGTGCGATTAATTAATCGAGATTGTAATTGATTAATCGAATGAATCAATTTTAATAAAAAATTTTAACCCATTAAATGCTGTAAAAAGCCTAATTTTGAGGTATTTAAGACATTTGTGACATTCTGTACAATATCAAAATAAAACTAAAAAGGTTGCTTTATTAATTTTTTTCTATTATAAAAGACTTCCAACGTTTACTTTGACACCATCAAAAGGTATTTTTTTTATCTTGAACAAATAACAAAATAGAAAAAAATGCATTAAAGCCGTTGACATGACAATGTGATGCACCATATATTAAACAGTCCGCTTTTGTAGGGAGCAGACTATTTCCTGGTGGGGAAGGGGAGTGGACTATTTCCTGGTGGAAACAGCAGACAACAAATTGGGAGAACTGGTTTAAACATGGATTATTAAGCAAAGGCAGAAAGGTGCACGTGTCTCCAGGAAAATGATCTGCATTAAAGCAAATAGGATTTTTGATATGGAGATTTATTGGAACAAGTTCTAATATGTTTTCTTATATTTATATTTTATTGTAAAAGACCATAGTATGAGCAGAATAAAATGCTCCTCCAGGTGTGCAAAACATGGAAGTAGCCATTCTAGGCAAAAATGAGATTAGCGCAATTAAAAAAAAACTTCTGTCATTTATTGATCGCAATTAACGTGATAATTTGACAGCCCTGTTCACAACCTATACTGTTGTATTTATGTAAGCTCTTTTTTTTTGAAACATTGAGAGAGAACTGGACTGGGTGACTCCTGCCCCCTCGTGTTGTAGACAGGAAGTAGCCACTAAATCCAATTTTATCATTATATGTTTTTTCTGTAGTGCAAGTTATTCAAGCTATAAACTGGCCAATCAGAGGCCTCAATAAAAGTGGGTGATCTCATGTTGAACGGTCAAAATGTTTAATTGACAGATTCTCCCGAGCTCGTTGGAGTGGTAGGGGTGTGGCCTTCCAACAAGCTCACTCCTGATTGGAAGCTGTGGTTGCCATAGAAATATTGACTCAGACCGACTCGAACAATCACTCCTAACTGATGACGTCTGGCTCCAAAATGGTGAATGAAGTGACTTCATTTAGTTGGAGCCAGAAGTAAGCCATTTTTTATGGGTGATGTCACACTCACTCTGTCCAGTTCTCATATACAGTCAATGTGTTCATTCTTTAAAACACACAGCAATGTCACAGAGAATCCAAACATGATCTCAATCCCAACATAATTTAATAACCAGTTATTGACTTCATGTTGTAATTTTTGATCATTTGAGTAACTGAGAGATGTCTGTATAGGGTTAGATGGTGAAAGACTCACTTGTTGAACAGGTTGAGTCCGATCCGGTACTGCCTCCGCTGCACCACATCATTGTTGAAGGCGGGGGAATCCCAGCTGTGGCGGCTCTCCCTCTGATAGGTCTGTTTCCCCAGCGTGGCTCCTCCCACAGGCTCCCGCAAGCTGTCGCGCGACGAGGAGCCGGAGCTGCAGTTGTTGACGGTGGTGTCGTCGTTGGAGTTGGTGGTAGTGGAGTTGACGCTCTCGTTGTCTCCGTCTGAGCACAGCAGGTGGTGGTGGTGCAGGTGAGGGTGGTGGGCAAGGTGCTGCTGCTGGGCCTCCATGTTCTGAAGCACCGAGGATGAGGAGGAGGAGAGCGGGGAGGGCGTGAGCGGCGGCGGTAGCGGGGAGAGAGGCGTGAGGGGGGGCACCGGGGAGGGCAGCGGGGACGACGGGGGCTCTGCGTAGGAGTGGGGGAAGTGGTGGTGTTGGTGGTGCAGGTGGTGGTAGTGGTGCTGGGCGAAGTGCTGCTGCATGTACGGGCTGCCGCCGTGGTGCATGTGCAGGATCTGAGGCTGGTTGTACTGCGGGTGGTGGTGCAGGATGGTGGGGAGGTGTGGGATGGTTGGAGGGTGGGGATGCGGGTGTGGGTGGGGATGCTGGAGCGGATGGGGAAGCGGGTGCGAGGGCAAGGTCCGGGCCGACGGCATGGGCAGGGGGACGTTGGAAGGGCTGCGGGTCTGTCCCTGCGCCGTGGCGACAGAGCGGCCGTTCGGTTTGTGCTTGATGGTCCCGTGAGGAGAGTCGGTCTCGCTGCTGCCTCCGCCTCCTTCACCTCGCTCGTCCTCGCCGCTTTCTCCTTCACCTCCTCCTCTCCCTCTGTCTGATCCTTCTCGTTCAGCTCCTGACGGCTCCTGCTCATAAATCAGACGACCAATAGATCCTCTTTCCGACCTGCACAGGAAGAAAAATCAGTAAAGCATCACTACTACTTACTTTTTATATTTTCATCTCTCTAGAAATGTTTTCAATCTTTTTCATTTTGAAAAAAAGGAGTAGAAAAAATATGCCTACAGTCAAATTTAGAGGGCTTAATTTTATATTTTATTTTTGCCTAATTAGGGGTGTGTTCTTAAACCTGAAGCCAAACAGGAAGTGTAGAATGTAGCAGTTCTTTTGATGATCGCTGGTTGCAGAGAGAATTTTCCCATTGACTGCAACTCCCAAAACTAAATGTATATACAACCTGGAATCAAATCTTTTTTTAAGTAAAGCCACTTACTTCCTGTTCACGATAACTTCTACTTTTACTAAGAATACATGTTTGAATTTCAGTACAGCTCACATTTTTTGCATTAAGAAGGCCATGTTTGATGCCATAAGGGCCTTCAGCTAAACTTCTAAGTAATCTAATCTAATCGTACTGACTGTCCATTTTTATATTATTAAGGTGGAGCGAATAAATTCCACTAATTTTAAGCAACAGCATTATCAGTCAGAATTCTATGTGCAACGTCAGACATCATTGCTCCGCTCACTGTATTTTGTCTTTGGGTGTCTTCCACTGAAGTGAGTTAAAACCAGTCCTGTATGTTGTTGATGAAGATTCTTATTTATCCAGGTGATGCTGTCCATACTGTCAGGAGTCAGCGCTCTGTCTCCCCCTCTGGTCACAGGCAGGAAACCGTGACCGTGTAGTGTTAAACTCCTGAGTTTTAACACTACATCTCCCAGCAACCTCAGCTCAGTTCCTGGATGCCGCTCAGCTAACACTCATTGACAATCACCCACAGAACACTTAAGCACTACTCAGAGCCTGACGCAGAGCGAAGTATTGTTAGTCCCACCTTGCATGTATTACCGAGCGTTTCTATCTGGACCTGATCTTCTGTTGCTGACCCTGATTTATCTCTGATTGCTTGCTGCCTGCCCTGACCCTCGTCTGGACCCTGACTCCTCTACTCTCTTCTTGGAGGATCCCATGCTTGTGATTGACTTCTGCCTGTCTGACCCTGATTTAGCTTTGTTGACTTTCAGCTGCGGTTAGTTCCTGTCTGAACTAATAAACCTGCTGCATATGGAACCAGCTGTCTGTCTGCCTGTTTGTGACACTTTGCTTCTGGACCAGAGAGTATCAAACTCATGTTGGTTCCAGGGCCACATTCAACCCGTCAACTTATCTGTAACTTTGTTTTTTTCTCAGTTGAAATAAATGCCTCCAATAACCTAGTAGCCTAATCACTTATTATTATTAGAGCTATTCTTATTATTTTCTTTTCCCAACGACATTTTGGTAGCTGCTGTGTCACACCTGATATTTTTTATATAAACCTAACAGGCTGGCAGGGAACCTAACTGCATCTAACCCAGACGTGGCACACTCGAAAAGAAATGTTCTTTATTTTTTTGATCTCTTGTTATGCCGGTATTTCTTTTCCTTTGCTTCCCCTAGTGGTGGAATCGCGCATTGCGGCCATTTCTTTAAATAACCATAACTTGCCACAGGAATGGGCTAGAATGGACTCGTTTTTTGACATCCCTGACTTATCTGTTGAAGACACTTCTTTCTAGAAGTCTCCGTTTGGAGGGCTAAATGTAGGGGCAGGGAGAGGGGCAGAATTCTGATTCCACACTCTGCAATTTTCTCCACACTGCCCCCTGGTGTTTGGAGGCCAGCAGTTATAAAGACTATGAATGTCATACAGTAAAGGGAGGATTCCAGTCTTCAAGGGCGGGGTGAGATGCAAAGAAGACAGACTGTAAATGACACCCTCCCACTGACCTGTCACTCATGTCCACAGAGCTATCACTGGGTGGCTCTATGGTGAGAACTGGAAGATGTCCTCCTCCTCCTCCTGCTGCCCTCACTCTGTACTCCCCTCTACACTCGGTGCAGGGGGTGCTGCTCCTCCGGCTGGCGTTGCTGCCCCCCTCCGTCTCTCGGCTGTCCTCTCTTCCCCCTGCGCCTCCGCCTCCCCAGTAGTCTGTGTCGGAGCTGGAGGCCGGTCGGGAGAGCGGCGAGGAAGGAAGGCAGCCATCATCCATGTAGAGGGTCACGTCACTGAAGGAGGTGGCAGTGCTGTCCTCGTGCATCGCAGCACCTCCTCCCCTGATGCCTTCTGCCCGGCCAGCGGGGCGTCGGGACGACGTGTTGGTGTTCCTCCATCCACACTGCCTGTAGTCATCGTCGTCTTCCTCTTCTTCCTCCTCCTCTTCTTCCTCATCTCCCTCTTCCTCGTCATCGTCGTCCTCTCCTTCTCCTCCAACGTCCTGAGAGTCCTCGCGTCCAGACTGGCAGGTGAGGGAGTCGTCCATGGAGTCAGCCAGGGACTTGACCTGCAGCGACACGGACGTTCTTAACAAAGAAGCAGAGACGGTCTGCAGAGCAGAGCCCAGGATACATTTATCGCAACTCGTAGAAAGACACGGTAGGCCACGGCGTAACTTGGTAGGACTGTAAAAAAACGGATACTTGACACAACTACACAAAACAATTACATCAAGAAGCCAATTACCAAAAATGTGTTCACCTGCTTTGAGAAAGAGTCCTCCACGTCCCCCGTGTCCTCCGAATCCTGCGGACCTGCTGGCCCCTGACCCTGTGACGGTCGCTCGTCAAATGAGTACTGCACGCACAAAGGAAACGGCTGCTGTCACACTACAAACTCGGGCAGAATCTGGCGTGTCAGATGAAGGTTGTGTTCCAGTGTGAGCACCTGCATCCTCATGTTGGACAGGATGATGCGGCGGGTCATTCTGCTCTCCGAGGCTGAGCTGCGGAGTCGCTCAAAGTTCTTCTTCATGCGGTAACGCCTGAACGCCGTCTGGATTGTCCTCGCCGCCCGCCTTGACACAAACTGGCCCCCGTACTTCCTCTCCAACATCTCCACCTATCAAAATAAACAGAGATACTAGCCAAACCATGAAAAATCCACTTTTTGAGCTTTAAAGTGTATAATACTGTTCATTCTTCTCTATAAAGACCCTGAAGTGGTATTTTGATCCATTCACGCATTTCTGGGTAATCCTCTAAAAACCTGCACTCTCAGCAGCAGCCCCTCCCATACCCAAGAAAACAAGCAGGTCCTCACATGCTGATGTCACAAGTTGAGAACCGCCCCCTCCAGGAAGAGTCTGCTCCGCCCCCAGGCTAACACAAAAACTTTTTCGTAAAGCTAGAGTTGATCAGCTAGCTCTGCGAACCCCCACCCCCAGCTTGTGCACAGTCGTGCAGACACCAGCTGTCCGTGTTGTGAGACAGTTTACCGATGACCAAGAACCACTCATTTGATTTAGCGTTCAAACTACATATAGTGGCATCCACCAAAAAACATCCTGGTCGGAAATCTACACGACATGTTGGGATGAATCCTGAACGTATCTGAGAATGGTGCAAGCAGACGGGGATAATGGGAAGTTGGCAGGAGAGGTGGGAAGAGGGAGGAGACTATTTCCTGGTGGGGAAAGGGAGCAGACTATTTCCTGGTGGAAACCGCGGACGACGAATTGGGAGACCTGGTTTAAACATGGATTATTAAGCAAAGGCAGAAAGGTGTGTGTGTCTCCAGGAAAATGATCTGCATTAAAGCAAATAGGATTTTTGATATGGAAATTTATTAGAACAATGTTCTCATTATTTCAATAAATCCTGAAATGATCATCTGCTGGTGTCTACATTTGTTGACCGAATTTCACCCCAAAATGAACACATTAGCCATCACTATTTTGTCCGTTCCAAATTTTGGGGACAAACGTCCGGGGCTGCACAGTATATATGCACAGTATATACATCAATAAAAAAAAAGGATGCTTACTGTTTTGCATCAGAGACCTGACTGCAGTCTAGTTTTGTAAATCCAGATCAGCCTAAAACACATTAGCATTTTTTTTTTGTTCTGTTTCTGTAATTTTTTACTTAAAAGAAAAGATATCTTGCATTTGTTTCCTTTGGTGTTGTCTTCTTATATCAGTGAACAGAGCAAACCCATCCTTGGACATGACGGAGAATCACTCTCTAACAGGTGGGTCTTTGTTTACCACCTTTCTGCGCTCTCTGAGGTGTCCTGAGTGTTGACATCCCATCACAGGAGACTCCGGTCTGAGTCCAGCTACTGAGATGGATCACACTCCACCCTGTGAAGTCCTCCATCCACAAAATAGCTAAATTAGAGAACATGACGTACCTTCTTGTCCTGGAGGTCCGTAGAGAGCTCATAGCTGTCAGATAGCGCCTTGCAGCGTTTGCTCTCCTCCTCCTCTTGCTTACGGAGCGCCAGGCTGGCCGGCTGATGTCTGCTCCGCTGGGCCCAGGCGAGGCTCGCTGGGCTGGGGGGAGAAACGGGAGAGCTGCCCTGGAAGAAGAGAGCAGAGGAAGCTATTGATGAAAACCTGAAAAATAAGCCCCAGTGGACATGAAAGCACTTTTATATTGATTGTGGTGGAGGTTTGAATAGCATCATAACAGCTGCCTGGTGCAGAATGCACAGTAAGATGATTGCAGTGGTTGCAGTTGACAACCATTTGGTCTGTTATTATAGCATTTGCTCCATTCATCTCTGTATTGCTGGACATCAGTGTAAGATAAAATATTGCCCTGAAGGCGATAATCCAGGTTCATTTACAAATATCTTCGTGCACTCAGCTGTTGCTGCTCAGTTCAAGTAGAAAGAGGAAACTTTCTGCATGTTTTTATGTCAGAGTTTAATGACTCTTCTCAAACTATATCTAGTAAACTTCTTTATTCATGCTGTGGGCTAATAATCACTTTAAGGAAGTTATGGTCTCTCAGGAGAAGACTCCAACTGACTCCTGAGGGCTTCTTATGATGGGGGACACATATAAAGAAAATCAAATCAAAGCTTCTAAGTATTTCTTTATTCAATTAAATTGAATCAGGTGCAGGTGAACAAATATTAGCTAAAAAGGTCGTAGTTGTTCTGTACAAAATTCGCTGGGCCACAAGTTCCCTGATGCTACATTTTGCTGCATCAAGTTGCAAACAAATAGATCCATGAACGTCTTTGTTTTCTTAGTCTGAGCTGGAATCTGGATCAAAACTGTACAGTTGGATAACTCTGATATTCTCTGTCATTTTTTGTCATGTTTTTTTTTCAATAGTAAAGTCAGGTTGGGGTTGTGAGGAGCTGGACGCTAGCAATAGAGCATGTTAACAAACAGGTGAAGGGAAGTGGGGATGGGGTTGCTTTGCGCCAGCCAACTCAGAGGTGAATTTCTAATGAACAACTACAGTTCTGAAGAAAGAAAACGACACAAGGTTTTTAAAATTGTGGCCATAACTGGCATCATTGTAGTTAAAAGACGTATGGGAATGCATTTAGAATAGATCAAAAGACGATCAAAGTGGGATTTTATTGACTCGGATCGCCTTTGTCTAACACAAATGCAGCAGGTGGTGGAATGCACATAGACATATATTCTGGGAGGGCATAATTTATGTTGAGTTACCGTTCAGCAATTAGAGAGCTCAGTTTTAGAGCTAGATGTGTTGCAGTAAATATGTTGTTGACTTGGGCCAAGTCAGTCAGAGCAACTGTTTATTTCATTTATAGTTTGATGTTAAAGCTATTTCTCTGATTGAACCACAATACAAAAAATTCAAAAATTAACTCAGATAACAGTCTGGATTTTTCTCATATTCTCACCTAAAATGCAAAGACTGGCTTTGAATTTGAGTATTGTTTAAGTATTTAAATATTTGTGTTTAAGTATTTCTAAATTTAACATTTATGTCTTTAAAACATGAACAACACATTTGAAAAAAGTGGGGAAAAGATGAATGTGAAAATGTTTTGATTAAAAGCTGTAAAATGTTCTTTTGAGTTTTTGGCCAAACTTGTAATTTTCTAGGAAGGAAACTCTGTCATTTGGAAAATGTGTCAGAAATGATGGCAAACGAGTGTCGTTATAGTCCTGCAGTTGGGTTGCTTTGCTTGTTACCTGTGTGTGGACGTAGGAGGTTCCCAGGGGCCTGCCGGTGGACGCTGGACTGTAGGGGTCACAGAGGCTGGGGAGGGGGTTGTTGCTGTACCGGTGGAAGGGAGGCGGGTGACCAAAGGATGAATCAGAAAAGGTGAGTGTCTCTGGACACTGAGCGTCACCCTCAACACTGAAAAGACAGAAAAAACGGACTGTTTAGAAGAGAACAAAATGCAAAAAATCTGTAGAAAAGAAGGAAAAAAATCAAAGCAGATTCCTATTCATGTGGTATGGATCTACTTTGGACAAATTCTTATCAAAATGACAAATACAAAAATTATTTCAGACACTTTAATGAAACATTTCTAAAGCCTTTCAGATCTGCAGCAGTTCAGTCAAGTTCATCTCTGTTGTTGAGTCAAATGTGTGAAAAACTGAAAACAGATCATTCAGAAGCAGACTGGCCCAAACCAGAGAAACTGACCCAACACAAAATGGGATTCTACTAGACTGACCAGGAGGGAACAGCAAAACTTTATTGGTCCAAACAGGTCCAAATAAGACAAACAGGAAACAAGGCCCTAGACACCACAAGTAAATATCTGGCTTCAAGTTTCCAAAGAGACAGGCTGTGAATGCAGGTCAGGAAAGCCCAGGTCAAGACTGAAATGTGGAACCCCACTTTCAGCTTTGTGACAGATTATGGTCCTTTAGGCTTAAACAGAACCACCAGATGGGTTAAAAACAGATCAAAATGGACCAAAGCAGGAAAAAAATGACCTAAACCTGTTAAAATAGAGCAAAGGATGAAAGCTGGGCTGCAACAGGTCTGAAAAAGCAAAACAACAAACACAAAAATAAATGATGAAGTAGATCATAAAATAGCTGTTGGCTTATTAGAGCACCAGAGCCAGATGAAGGTGTAAGTTATATTATATATGGAGCTTTTCTACCTTCTTTGAAGGTCCACCAAAGCGCTTTAAAGTCACAGTCCCATTCACACATTTACACACTATGCCACCAAATATTGGTACCAACCGCATCAAAGGGATTCAGTGTTTTGCCAAAAAACACTTTGACACATTGGAGGTAACTGAACCTGTGAAACCAAACCCACAATCCTCTGATTACAGGTTAACTGCTCATCTTTTGATCTATTCTAAAGCGTTCTCAGTGGTCTTTTAATCTTATTAAGCCATTTTTATCCTAAAACTTGCACTATTTCCCATCATCCCTTTGTTTACACGCTCTCCCACTAGCTTACAGTCACTCACAACCCCAACCTAACAGTATTGTAGCAACAAAAATCGAGAGCAATATCAGGGCTGTCCAGTTGAACAGTTTAGATCCAGACAAGGAAAACAAAGACGTTCATGGATCTATTTGTCTACAAGTGCAACTTGTGGTCCGCCTAGCATACTTTCTATATCACAAATACAAGCTCAAAACAGCATTTTTTTTAAAAATCCTGATGCTCCTGATTCACCATGATTTGGATAAAGAAATACTCATAATCTTAATCTTAGGTTATGTCCTGATTCCTCAATACTCTCTATATCACTTGTCAAAGTCAAGTCCCAAGGGCCGGATCCAGCCCACTGAGTCAGTATATCCCACCTGCCAGATCATTTTATAGTTTTGTTATTAACCGTCAGTCCAATGTTATCTTGCAATGGTAACATATTGCGACATATTCCAATTCCCAAGTTGTCACATATTGATGCGTGGTTAGGGACCCCGCTGCGTCAAAAATTTACATTTTGGGTGTTCCCAACTTATCGTTTCTTCACATCCCACCCCAACCTCTGGGCCGCAAACCGGTACTGGGACCGCACCATATTGTAATCCTAACCTTAATCCGATACCAGGCAGTCAATACTGGTTCCGGACGCGGTACCAGACACAGACCAAGCCAGGTCATAGTTAAGGTACCAGGTTAGGGTTCTGCTACCAGCCGTGTCCTGAGGTATGGTCCACGATAAAAAGTTGAGTTTTAAAAGTTTCAATGTTTATCCTGTTTGGCCCGTGACCTAAGGTGTATTTTGGATTTTGGCCCTCTGTGCGATTGAGTTTGACACCCTTGCACTATAAAGTGCACTATATATAGTATGTAACCATTTTCTAGTGCTGTCCAAATCCACAATTCCAAAATCTAGTGCCACAGAAATTTCCCAGAAGTCTTTGCGAAAAACTGGTGTGCATTAATGCTCACTAAATTAGCGAAATAAACCACAATGCATTGTGGTTGAATAAAAAAATTGGGGTAAAGCATGTTTAAATGTAATTTTAAAATAATCCATCCACATTTTCATCATCAGAAGAACACAGTGGAATCATGAATAGACGTGAAATGTTAGAATGGATACAATTTTTTAATCCTGAAATTGGTGATGTCATATCCGGTGTTTAGAAAAACAGAAGAGAAGTAGTGAATATGGTCTCCGAATTGCTTCATAGTCCTGCAATGTGTAGTTTTTTTAGTAGTTAGGGATTGGGGCTGGAATTCACACTGTTTTATTTTCCTTTTTGAATGTCCTCCATCACCACAAAAATGCTACAAGAAGATGTAAGAAAAACACAAAAAACACAATTTTCATTGAAGTGGGTCTGTAAAATGACAGCAGGTGGTTCAAACTGAAGTGACAACCTCCGGAGATAAGCAAAAAGAAAATATAAGGATGTGGAGAATTGTGGATCAAACCAGACTTCCTTTTCACAAAAGGAACCCCAATGAAAGATCAGAAAAGACCCGCAGCGGTTCTGTGTCATCCTCAGCATCATCCGCTGGCTCATCATCTTCTGAGTCCGGCCATGTGCTGTACGGAGATTACAACTGACAGAAACAGCACAACGGATGTGTGATCAATGGACTTATTGATGAACGAGACGCATCATGATTCTGTGAGTTTGACCATCAAAGAAGCTCTCTGTGTGGATGGAAGACGCCGTGACGCTGGCAGGGAGGCTGACGTGGGCACAGCCAAACTAATGCACACACACGCACGCTCATGCTGAGCAACCCACATACACAACTCTCTGTAAACCCACACTGCACACCCCCACACATTCACACACTCCTAGCTGTTGCCATGACTCACCCCCGTGTGACTGTGAGGGTTTTGTACAGATATCCTGGCACAGACAGGTTGATGTTTTAATGGTTGGAAGTGAGAGCATAATTTTGAAGGTGACAGGCAGACCTTCAAACATCAGCCCTGCTGCTGGGCTATGAACGTGTTTTCTTTGGACCAAAGACGCTTCTCTGTGTGAAAAATGTCACCAACTCTCTTTGATCCAGCAGTATGGAATGAATTTTCTTTTTTACAGTTGTAAAATTGATGACAAAAGTTGGCATTTCCAACACAAATTTGCAGCATCATCTCCTCTCTGTTTATCTTAAATTTGAGTTTTTTTCTTGATTTTGTTCATTTTTAAAGAACCGTCCATTATTTCTTAGAATTTCTGTCTACTTATGAATGTTTAGAAAGTCTGCTGGGAGCAAAAGAGGAAGGATTGTTGAATAATCTGTTGAATCTGTTGCTCTAAAGGGGCATAAATCCATATTTTAAAACTGTTCAATGGAAACTATATCTATCTTCTTTAAACACTGGCAAGAAAGAGTATTCTTCTCTACAAGAGGTGTATGAAACCAGCGTCACGGGACAGGCAAAAAGAATCACCAACGTTCCCTCCCCTCCACTGCACAGCGAACACGAACTCTTACCATCAGGGCGGCGCTATCGAGCAATAAGACACAAAAGCGACAGATTCAAATTGTCATTTATCCTTAACAGTTGTTGCACTACTATACAAGTTTGCTTAAGAACAATGAAGTCCATTTTAACTAAATTATAACCTGCTGTATTTTATTAGATATTAGTGGCGCCACAAAATTATTTTAATAGTCGACTAATCTCCAATTATTTTTTCAGATTAGTCGACTAATCGGGTTATGGGAAAACTGCATGTAAAGCACACATCTTAACCATCATTAGCTTTAAAATAACTAAAAACTAGCTATATAGCATTACTTGCGATGATGCTAGTGTGAATGCTGTAAGCTGAATTTGGTTGCTGAAGATGCTAATGCTGATAGCTGAAGATGCTGAAATTGATAGTTAAAATTGCTGAAGCTGATAGCTGAAAATGCTGAAGCTAATGGTCCATATTGGCCTAAAAAACCTCAATAAATGCCAAAATAGTCCAAAAAGCTAGCATAATGCCATCATAACTTTCAAGTTTACTACACTTTGACTCCATATAATGTTGTGTGTGTGTGCAAACATAGTTATGCAGTTAGAGGCACTGTGAGTCCAAGACAAATTTACCTTTGGAGCAATAAAGTATATTTGATTTGATATAATCACACAACCTAGCAGTGACAAAATAAGATGTTTGGTACAAAAGTTTTGGGGACATTTTAGCTTTGTGAAACACATCCTTCACTCTGCTGCAAAAATGACCTTTAAAAGAAATGAAGCTTAAGAAAATTCAGTTGAAAATAAAATTTCTGACTCTTTTTATTCAAATTCATTTCCCTGCTCAATTCTGATGTATCCACTATCAAACAAATAGATCCATGAACGTCTTTGTTTTTCTTGTCTGAACTGGAATCTGGATCAAAACTGTACAGCTGAATGTTCTGATCTTGCCCGTGGTTTTTGCTGCTCTGGTAATGTTAGGTTGGGGTGTGAGGGGTTGTAAGCTAGCCCCCTTCCCCCATCCAACAGATGGATGGGGGAAGGGGATGGGCTTACTCCGCACCAACAGTCTCAAATAATTCAGACACAAATTTCAAGTAAACTCCTGTACAATAACAGTTTTTTTTTAATTTTAGCTAAAAACATCATAATCATAATGAAAGAATGATTGGGAACGCTTAAAATAAATCAAAAGATGATCTCAGAGGGACTTTATACCACCTCAGACTTTGAAGGACGTGCAAACTTTTCATTAAGGTCAACTCTCCCTCAGTTCTCCATATTATATCATTGGTCACACATAATTATGTGGTGATTAATCACATCCGTCACTTACTAAAACATAAGCTTGACCTCAGCGGCTCACAGACTCTAATTACACACATAAACTTGAAAGTTACAGAACAAGAGAAATGGAACATTCTGTTTTTTTCCTCCAAAAATGTGTTTCATTTATTTTCTTCTCCTGCATAGAGTTATCCTTGTGTGTGCATTTGTTTGGCTTATTTCAAAAATGCAGAGACAAGAAAAAGAGTAATTCTTCATTTTTAAATGTCAAGTAAGAAAGCAGGAATGACCTCAGAACAATCAAAGGCGGATTGGCACCGCCGTCTTTGAGGGAGGGGGCTTTTTCCTTGAAATGTTTTCACCAGAAAAAACAGAAGACGTCTCAAAACACCAACCGAACACAGAGCTGCAGGTGTACAGCTCTCATCAGGACACAAACTAATGTTCAGACACAAATGCAGCTCAGAAAAGCTGTGACGACTAAATAACGTTGGCATCCATCTCCTCTCGCAGAAATCATCTTTCTTCCTTCGATTTCCATCTCCTTCGTATTCCACCCCCCCTCACTCCATTTCAAATCTTCCCGAAGAAACGGGAAGACCTGAAATGGTTGAAACGCATCCTTTTTCTCTGACAGCTGCGGCTGAATCAGCCGGGAATGAGTTGTGGGCTAAATGTGCGCTATTTACACGCCTCCGCGCTCCAAAGCCCCCAACCCCACAGGTGCAGCGTCCTCTGGCATGCAGCTGCTCGCTGAAGCCGTGCGGTAAACTTCAAATAACCTCCACCTAGGACGGCGTCACATCTGTGCCAGAGCCGGTCCAGACATCTGACCGAAGCACAGCCTACAGCTCCTCTGACAGGAAACAGCCTGAAAAAAACACCTTTTAACCATCATTAGTTCTCTGTGATTCTTGTCAAGTGAATTTTGAGTTTGATCAGAAATGTTTTATCTGAAAGCTTTTGATTAAGGGAAGCAGCTTCCATGAAAAGCAGCTGCTGCCTCACTCAGGTGACTTTCTGACGAAGTGCCGCTCACCTGCTGCTAACAAGCACCACCCCCTCCTCCAGCCTCCACCTGCAGGCTTCACCCCGCTCTCTACCTGCAGGTGTTCGGCACCAAAGTCACAGCCAAGAAAGTGAGTGCTGAAAATAGTCAATGGGAGCCAAGAGTAGGAAATAATTAAACACAAACACCTGCTCGACCAACAATCCACAACAAAACACTGTATGTTAAACAGGTTACACCTTCTCCTACAACTGCCCCTATGGGTGAATATGGACTATATACAGGTGAAAAACCTCTACAGAGCCCACAGAAAATATTCAAGTCATAAACCATTCGGTGAGCCTGTAAAACAAAAATGTGCTTTGTTACTATGGGCATGCTGGGAGCGACAGGTTATAAAAAACACGTAAGGATAAAGTAGGTGAGACGCAGGGCTGTCGAACAGATTTTTATGTTTTTCAAGCCCTTAAATCTTGTGTGAGGAGTCTTTAGCTCCAGACCAGCGTTTACGTTTTACTGCAGTTAACTTCAACCGTCTACGCAATCAACTTACTCTGTCGTGGAGAAAAATACTTTATATTAGTAATGTGTTGGTCCCCCTCTGTGGCTGAAGCCATCAATGAAGTGTCTATTGAACCCTTTGGTCGTACAATATAGTTATAACTTCATTGAAAGGCTCAGCTAGCTGCTGAGAGCTCTCTGTTTTTGTCTTCACAGCTGCTGACAGAGTCTGGTTTTAGACAAAAATCTAAAGTAGGGTCCTACAGCTTATAATGTTTAGTCATGTAGTTGCAGATATTCTTTATTCTTTGATCTAAGGTAAGGACGAGAGCTTTATGTCAGATGATGGAACTAAAGATGTTTTTTCTGTTTGGTTGTTAGTGGTGAAGGAAGTCATTTGTTTTACAATCCAGAATTAGAATTTATAATTGTGACTAAAAGGATGAAGCCATTGTAACAGCCAGCATGTCCACTGAGTTACTTTTAGCTTGTTAGCACAGCCACCAGGTTGAGGATCTTTCTACAGCAGACACTTCACTGCTGTTAGTCTTTTAGCTCCAACTCGATAATAAGAGTTAATCAATTAAAGTGTTATTATATCTGATTCCATCATGAATAGAGTGATGATCCAGGACTACAAAGACATAAAGATGGACACTAAAAAGCTTCATTAAATATTTAAAAATGATGATATCAAAAGCTCTATTAAAGACAGAATTAACTCCAAACCATTTCTCTGGTTGATGCAACAAACACTATTATTGTTGTGTTGTTGAAAATGTTATGACAGAATAACAAAAACATTTTTTTTATTATTTATTTATACGTTTTCACCAACAGGTTGAAGCCCATTAATAGGCAAATTCACATCGTCCAGACTTAGCCTCCTAATACTCACTGAATATAAAACACTGCTGTTTTCTGATGAATTTCTCCTTCACTGCTGTCTCTTTGTTAATAAACTTCACACCAGCGCATGTTTTCACACAAATCTTTAAAAAAAGAAAAAAACAATACAACCAGCCTGCACAGACTGAGGCAGCAATGGAAAAGGTGCGATTCATTCTCCTTTTGAGAATTGAGATTTGAGAAAATGTGTCTCCATTTTATTTGGACTGTTCTCCCTGCCTTCAAAAGCCAATATATTGGAGTCTAGCATTTGTTTTTAAAACTAGAATGTGAGGCAGAGCTTTCAGTTACCTTCTCCTGTTGAGCCAGCAAGACTTATCCAATTGGTTGGTTGGGTACTTTTTTTTTTATCCAAAAGGAAAATTTAGGCCCATTAGAAAAAAATATAAAATTTTCTTGGAGTGAGTAATGAATGATATCTCAAGAGTCCTGAGGTTGACGCTCGAGGGGTCAAGAAACTTTGTTACAAAAAGTAATAGTCCACCATACAGGTTTTCACTTGAATTAACATGACAAGATGACACGTTTACTTTCACAATCTGCTTTTATGTCAACTTTTTTCAATGACTTGAGACAATGAAAGGACCTTTATTATGAGAAATCCACTTTTTGAGCTTTTAAGTTTTTTGTAATAAAGTTTTCTAGGGCATAGTCTCTGCAGAGTGGCAGGAGTTGCCTCTGAGTTGTGGGCGAGACTGATTCCACAGAGCACAGATCCTTGTTTAAACTCTCCCGCTAGCTTACAGCCCCTCACAGCCCAGACCTAAAATAGTGACCAATAACAGAGCTTTCCAGCTCTACAGTTTTGATCCAGATTCCAGTTCAGTCAAGGAAAACAAAGACGTTTTGTGGATCTATTTGTCTACAAGCTAATGCAGGAGTGTCAAACTCAATCGCACAGGGGGACAAAATCCAAAACACACTTTAGGTCGCGGGCTGAACAGGATAAACATTTATTGAACACAGTAAAAAACTCAATTCTTAAAACTTTAAAACCATTACTTTTTAACATAATTATGAACTACATATATAGCATTACCTGCAATAATGCTAGTGTGAAGGCTGTAAGCTGAATTTGGCTACTGAAGATGCTAATGGTGATAGCTGAAGATACTGAAGTTGATAGCTGAAAATGCTAAAGCCGATAGCCAGCTAAATATTAGCTAAATGCCAAATTACCCTAATAAAAAAAAAAAAAAAAAACAGAGTTAGCCAAAACAGCTAGCATGTAGCTGAAAAAAAACACAGAAAAATGCTCAAATTAGCCAAAACAGCTAGTGTGTAAATATTAGCCTAACTCCAAAACAGCCTAAAAACTTAAAAAAAAAAAAAAGCCGGAATTAGCCAAAACAGCTAGCATGTCACTGAAATATTAGCAAAACTCCAAAATAGCCAAAAAAAAGTTAGTAAATGCCATATTACTATCAGAATGCCAATTTTTAAAACTTTAAAACCGTAACTTTTTAACATATATATGAACAATAGCAGAAATATTATTCCAGAATAAATCAATTTAAACCTTAAATGACTTTCAATATTTTACTCTCCATAAAAATATATTTTGTCAAAATTATACAAGTTAGAAATAAGCACAAGATAACATCGGGCCATTAATAACGATAAATTAAACGATCTGGAGGGCCGGATTCGGCCCCCGGGCCTTGACTTTGACGCATGTGAGCTAAATACTACCAAAGGAAATTTTAAGCTGCATTTTCTTTATCTAAGTGCTCCATCATCAGAAGAATGCAGCAAGTACATGTAAAAAAACAATTTTCAGCAGAGTGGGTCTTTAGAGAACGCCGTTCTGTGTTGAATGTGAATATCCGTGACCAACAGGATGCTGCAGTGATCAGCAGCTCTGGCTGCAGTGTCACAGTCTGACACCAGAAAGTGAAAAGAAGAATGAGGAAGAGGAGGGCCCCGACCTGATGATTCACTGATCTGACCGTTTCACTGTCAGTGCGACGGTTTTCAGACTGACAGACATGAAACAACAGGAACTCTGCACTGCAGAGACGGAATAACAGGATTCATGCCTGTAGGCTGGATGTGTATTTACAGATTCATTTGAAGGTCCTACAAACCACAAAATCTTCACCGGATTGAAATGACGTTATAAACAAATGTGTGAGATTTTCTCTCCTCGGCTCTGCAGAGGTCCCCTGCGGGCTTCCGTAGCCTCCAGCTGTTGCTCTGCAGACTGCTGTGGTCTGTGATGCGGGCCGAGGGAGAGACGGCACCTGCAGCGTCGTCAAAGTCACTCCCACAGCAGGTCAGTGTGTCAGTCGTATAAATAATGTTCTGTGATTACCTGTTGAGCTCAATAATTACATACATGCATCAGGACAACACCTGCCCCCTCCGCACGCCTGTTCCACCACATAAATCTGTAATGTTTAATTAGTCCGGAGAGCTGTACGCATGAAAACCAGGCACGTGCACCTTCGTGCACGTGCCTGGTTTTCATGCGTACAGCTCTCTAAAATCACAGAAACGGAGGAAGAAAAGAATCAAGGGGCTCCAAGTTCTCAGCAGAGAAGGAGCTTCGTATAGACAGTGTCTGAAAACATGGTTCTAAAGAGAGTTGAAACTGGAACCAGGAACCATTCTGCTCCTCTGCCCTATAGGCTCGCAGTGCTCCACATTCACACAACGAGGAGGAAATGTGTGTTAGTGAGACACAGCCCACCCATGCCTCGGTTTACCACAGCGAGTGTGTCAATGTTTGTGTTTCTTTATTGATGAGTTGTGTGTCTGCATGTGTGAGGCACCAAATGGCATCAAACCCCGAGGCATCGATCTGCTTTTCACAACAACTCCATGTGAGTTCTTCCTCCATCGTCTTGAGCTGTACTCGCCATCTCATGGATGGACCATCTCCTAACGGAAAACTGGGATCCCAACAGCTTTATCACGAGCATCACAACCGAACCTTTTCACAGTGACGTCTGACAAAATGCCGATAGTAACTTCCAGTGTTCGCATTTAGAATGGCAAAGCTGACAGATTTGAAACAATTTTACTTAAATAATAAAAGGTATCCTTACATATTTCAAAAGAAAAAATGTACAATATTTATTTTATGAATGTCCTAATGAACTGTATTTTCATTTCTTGTCTTAAATCGTTCACAAATCTAAATACAATTTAAATAATCTTTGAATATTTGAGGTTTTATTCAAAATATTGACATTTCAGTAGCCCAGATATTATTCTAATGGGTTCTATTTTGGCTGACATTGTTCGCACAAAAGTCGAGCACAAAAGCCAATAGAAAATCATGTTGCCCACATTTAATACCTTCGGCAAAGACGCTGCATTGCCCTTATGCTTCCCAGGATTGTTGTTTTTCTGGATATTTTAGGGGATAATTGTAGAATGGTTTGGTTCAACAAAAATGTTATTAGCAGCTATCGAACCTTGTATTTTTAGCTTTCAAAATAAGAGCAACCAAGTACAAAAGTACAAAAATTCCTCTCTTGGTGATTGCATTTTATAAAATTTTGTGGAAATTGTCGCTATCCTATTTTTGGCAACAGTTTTCAATTAAGCCCTGCGATAGACCGACAATCTGTCCACGGTATATCCTGCCTTCGCCTGTCAGTAGCAGGGTTAATCTCCAGCAACCCCGCGACCCCGAAAGGGACAAAGCGATCAAGAAGATGAATGAATGAGTTTTCAATTAATTTGATCATTTTTTACTTTTATTTTCCCAGAGATCAGACACAATTATGAGCAACAGTGAAGAGGAATGATGTTAGAACCACAGCTGAGCTAACAGCAGCTCACTGACCGCAGCAGAAAACAGTAATAAGTTTGACTTTAATGTCAAACATCCTGGAATTGTCTGACTTTTGCTCTGTTTACAATAATTATGTGAGGATGGAAATTTAGGCAACTTTTCACTGGTGATTTTCTGCAGCTCCACATCTCATATCCAAAGCTATTGTTACCATTAGAATTATTAGCACAGATTAAAAGAATAAAATCATAATTACCTTCATAATCAAACAAGAAGCATTCAATGAAGTACTTGTAACCTTTGTCTAACTTTAATCAGGTTGTCGGAGATAAATAATCCACGACTTGTTTAATACTACTACATTTGTACTTTGATTTGTGAACAATGAGAGGGAAAATCGAATACAACCAGGTAGGACATTTATATAATAAATATTGTACAATTTTCGGTTACAATTGTTTAGCTTACCGTTTATTATTTATGAAAAATTGCTTTAAACAGTGTTCAGTTGTCAGCTTTGCCTTCAGCCACTCTGCACATGACCGGCGATGTGCCATGTCACATGACATGTGACATGTGTTGTCTACTACAACACAATGCTCACCTTGAGAGGCCTAATCTTCATCATCTTCATCCACCTGCAGCCGTCAGTGTGTCCTGCAGGGAGTTACCCAAACATCTTCAGCTGAACTACGTGAGCTTTCTGCTCTTCTGCTGTTCTCACGGTCCATTTCCCCCTCTCCCAAGCAGCACTTCACACGAAAACCAACATTGTGATTTTATTGGTCTTGACCGACCCTTACTGCAATGCTCCCTTGTGAAAGCTCAGCAGCTGTACCCAGCACCTCTGGACACTATATCACCTGCCACCATACCTGCACTGCTCACCCCTGAGTCATACATCCTCCGTCTGCCTCCAGCTCTGCTTTTTCATCTCGTTTATCTCACTGTGTGCAATATTTTTCATGTTTTTAACAGCCTCCCAGCTCGGAGCCATCAGCTCCTGTTTGCTCCTAACCTGTAGCTGCTCATATGCATGTCTGAAAATTTTTACAAGCTTTACAGCGTTTTCTGTCAGACTCGCCTGCAGGGCGGAGCTGTGGCGTTAATGAGAGCCGACAGACATGCGTGATTGGTCAGGAACGATAAGGCGGCACTTGAAAGAAGAAGAAGAAGAGACATGAGGGTGGATGAAATAGTCTCCTGACTACTGAAAGTTAAGCCGATACCTCCAGTTAAAACACATTTACATGTTTATTTTTCATTATGAAGAAACATATTTACATCTGGAAAAAGACATTAAGATTTAAACAAACACATTTCTCCGTATTTGCAGAAAAATCAGTGCAGTTATAGAAACTGTAAAAGTGTAAGAGCTATCAGTTCACCAAAACACTACTGCATCTTTTAATGACCTGATATTTACACCAGACTGAAATAAATGACAAGCTACAGATACTAAAATGGGTCTTTTTTTTCAACAATTTAATCTTTAAAGTTTGTGTATGAGATAATCGAAACTCTTATTAAAGTAGCTGATGTGGCATATTTTCTATGATTGATCAAAAATTTAGCGTGCCACAACGGTATCGTTTGTAAACTACAGATATGAACACATTTATTATGTTTAAAAGGTATAAAATCAATCCAGAAGTTAATAATCGGTTTCTATTTCTGTTTTTGTACCATCTTTGTCTTATTATGTTCATGCGATGCAAACAAAAAGACGTCCAATCATAAGCCTTCTTCGTCATCCAAGTGAATATCTCTGTCAAATGCCATTAATATTTGCAGCTTTAAATGCCATATACTTAAGAAATATCTAGATCGTATCACCAAAAAGTTAGTTGAAAGCATCGATTCATGGACTTAAACCTATAAAAATGGTAAGCATAAAGTATTAGTAATTGATTTAATATGCATTTTTTTCATAAGTGACCATGGTACAGTTTATGTTGGATAATGGGCTTTCAGAAATAAATGGATTTCGCAGAAGCAACTGTCCATTGTCCACATCGTTCATTAATTTCTGATAATGTACACCTCGACTGGCATTATCCCCTACATGTGTTAGAGCTGCCAATCTATTCCATTTTTTTTATTTGTAATTAATTAAAGGAGGTCAAAAGTTAACTTGTAATAAATAAGCTTTTTACAGCAAATATATTATAATTTAAAAAAAAATATTTTAGCACACTTTAAACATCTTTGAACAAAGAAAATCTTCCAGCTAATTATTAATTAATAATAATCTAATATATTAATTAATATATTAAAAGTAGACGTGAAGTGGAATCATTCAGAGACTTGGATTTTACCTGATTTTGATGAGATGATCATAAAACAGCAAAGAATTTTCTAGCAGCATTTTTTATGACAGAATAAACCACTGAGGTCAGATCAACTTTCTAATTTTAATTCAACATCGTGTAAAAAAGCTAAACTACCAGAGTTTAATGCATTTAGAGAAGTTCCCCCTGCTTGAACAAACAGGTTTAAAAGTATCAAAGTTGTTTTCACTGATCCAGGTTTCGGCCTTCTTCTGGCCTTTACCGTCCCATCTATCAGGCTGTCTCTGCTTCTGCTTCCCTGCTATGTCAGAGTGAGTAATGTCTGTGGGACCTCTGGACCTCAGGTTCTTAAAACAATCCCAGTCAGAGCCCCGTCTCCCACAATAACCTGCAGGAAACGCTAACGAGCTGTCTCAAATACTGCATACTCAGCAGTCTGATTGTTATATGATCAGGTATTTGACCTGAACTGCACAATATCACTGACTCAAGCGGTTTCAGAATTGATTACTTCCTTTTGCAATTTTTTTTCTCAGAATGACATACAATTCCAGCATTTTGAGGTTACAAAGACATTTCTGTTTATTTATTCTGTCACAGAGAAATGTCTGTGAAAACACATTATCTGCAACACGAAGACAAATATTTCAGGTTCTGGTTGTTTGCTGTAAAGGTTTATTTAAACAAAACTGAGTTCAAAAGGAAAGAAAATTATTCCTGTCGTCTTTATAAAGCACTATACTTGTTTTGGAAAAGTGTGTAATAATGCAAAATTCTTAGAAGAGCGTTATAAGGAGTTTAGATATAGCAACTATTTAGAAAGAGTGTTGAGCCTCATCATGTCTTTTTCATATTTGGTGCAAAGTATTAGAAAAACAATCAAATTAATATTAGTATTTTTTTTCAGAGAAACAATAGATGCAACAGTCTCCTGACACACAGCTGTTTTATTCCGGGTCTTGTATGAGACAAACTAGTTATTCATAGCAGGAGGTGTCCACTCCAGCAGGTGGACGATGGCTTCTACCTTTTATAAATTTACTAACCAAAAGCTAAAAATGGAGTGGACTATTACTTTAATAGAATATTTCATTTTAAAGCGGTATTTCTTTATTTTCAAATAGCCTTTTAGAACCGCAATCACATTTAAACCTAATGCTAAAAGGGCTGCATTGCTTTTTATTTTAAACACAGTATTCTCTTTTTCCATAAAAATGAAACTTTTAAAATAGAATTGAGGAAGTATGATGTTAAGTGGTCAATCATAAGTATCATGTATAAGTATATATATATATATATATATGTGTGTGTGTGTGTGTGAAAAATTATATATATTTAATTATTGGTAAAAAGTCTAGTGTCAACAAGTTAAAGGTGTAAATCCCTGTTTACCTATTCTAAAAGAAAAAAAAATGTTTCCTTATTTTCACTGAGAGGTTCCTCATCAGAACTTGGAGCAGTAATCTGAAATGCCCCTCAGGATCAAATGTATCACAATGTATCACAGAAAGATTGATGCAGGGCAGCTCTCTGCCAAAAGACTGCAGCGTTTAGTGTCTCCACAACAACAAAGACCACAGCTCTTTGTGTAAATCTTCCACCTCACGGCTGAAGATGCTGGTAGGAGGTGACAAACTGAAGCTCAAACCGACAATCTCTTACGCATAAGCAGACAATAAATAAACTGAAAGTAAAAAGACTCAAGCCTCACTCCGTGTCAGAACACTTCAGTTTGTGCGTTAGTGCCTCCCCGGCTCTATTAGACATCTTGTGTGACTTGGCAAAGGCGATCTGTGAGAAGTCCCATGAAAGGCCTGTGACTGCAGAGGTGCAGGATTTAACTCCAGTCCCAGTAGAGATCAAGAGGCCTGAAGAGACTCCTTCTGATATTGTTCCTCCAATAAACACGCGTCCAGTCTCTCCTTGGTTCTCTGCAAACACATCTGCACTGAATCAGAGAAGAATACTTTTTTTTTTTTACAAAGTAAGTAATTAAGAACAATTTCTGAACGACCTGACAGACCAATCATTGCTATAATTTAAACCAACAAGCACACAATTAGTCATACAAACATAAAACCACTGCTGTTACACAGTATATGAATTAAAATGAACATACTGACTCATTTATTTATAAATAAAGGTTTTTCCAACAAGATATTTGTGAAAGTGTGTTTACAAGGTGAGTCTAACACCTGGTTCGTACCGCATGCGGAAGCGCCGCGGAACGGAGGCCGCTTCCGTTTGGCGCCCTTGTTAACTTATGGTGGAGTTCACACCAGACGTGAAGCGCCACGGTCTTCCGTTTCAGGCTCGCGCAGTAAAGCGATCATTTTGGCGTCTGGTCTATTTTTTTGCATGAGCGATCCGCGTCAATCCTGGCAGGAAGTTATGCCAAGACACATAAGAAAATGTGATCAATTTTCAAAATATAACAATTTTTTTTACAATAAAATATCGCTATTGACAAATGTGATCATATTTTTGTATCTAAACAGACTGTAGAGATGAAAATACAGATTTCCGCCTCATTGGTGGGGATTAGAGACCGGAGACCTCCGCGAATACACGTGAAGATGGATAAATACAGTACCGGTTGTGGACCGAGCTAGGGTTAGGGTACCAGTACTGGCACTGTGTCCAACAAGTCAACCAGACCCCTAATCTGATTGGAACAGCCAGCACATCAAAAAACAAGGAATGGGGGACATCAAAAACGTCAAAAAGTGACGCAGAGGGATCCCTAACCATGCGACTTAGGAATGAGAATGTGTGAGTATTTCAGCACTCCCAAGGTGGTTGTGATAAAAACCATGACCAGATCCAAAGCCAGGCTAAGTAGAACAAACGTGATTTTTTTTTGTATAGCTAATTGGAATGCTGTTCATTTCCACTTTTTTCATTCCTCTTAGATATGGACGGGACAGCATGGTGGCGCAGAAGTAAGCACTCTTTCCTCATAGCGAAAAAACTCTGGTTACATTCCCAACTGGGACCTTTCCACGGTCCCGAAACATGTTTCATAGGCCAACTGACTTATGAAATTGTTAGGGGTGAATGTGAGTGTTATGCCTTTCTGCAATGGACTGCCAAACTACCCAGAGTGTACCAAGACCCTTGCCCAACAGTGGCTGGGATAGGCTCCAGCAACCCCATGATCCCAAAAGAGACAACGCAATTATAAGTGATAAATGAACGGATGGCAGTTATTGAGTCAGGACAACAATTAACAATCATGGTCACATAAGAGCATCACTACTTGGTGATAATCTTCTGTTTTCCAAGTCAGTGGTTTGTTCCAATGCTTTAAGGAGAAATTTATTATTTGTCTCCATGGTGATTCAATGCTTGATGATGAAGAAGCACATCAGACCCATCTGGCTTCTTTGAGTCAAGCTTTATCCAGTTGTGTTTTCTCAGTGACTCATTAAACTTTAAATCATAATATCCGAAGTTGGATATTTCCAGGATCAAAAGAATGATGTTGAATGAAGGTATTTATGGATTAATACATTGAGTCAGATTTGGTGATACATTCATATATATTTTCTCTGATAATATGATGTCAGATTTGATTATGCAGGCAATGAAATTGAGGGATTTCTTTTAAAGTTTTTTTATTACTGGTTTTCAGGGTTTGATCCTTAAAAGATGAATTTCTTTTCAAAGAAAGAGAGTTTAACCTTTCTTGTGGGTTGTGTAGTTTTATTTCTTATCACTCGGAAAGCCTGCCAATCATCACTGGCTTTAGAGCTTTTAGTGTTTTGCAATGCAGTGTTCTTTTGTTACACAAGTGATCCAAGCTCATTATAAAACTAGGGGCTATTTCTGGATTCTTTTTTACTTTCTTCATCGGTGCATTGATGGCAAAAATGAACATTTCATTCACCATGAACGATTCCCCCTTCGAGTGCTTTTTCCTTCTCCATCCTCCCAGTGCCTGACTTGTCCATGTCCTCCTGCTTCCCTTTTTCTGAGGTCATCAGTCAGATCAGTGACAACTCTGCGTTCTTTCTTTGTTGTTTGAACTGGAAGTGATTCTCCAATATGTAAAAAAATAAACTATAGTATTGTAAGTTTCAGATGCACCCATCATGGGATTGAGAGCTCAACAACAGATCCTTAAATATTTGTGGATATTTTTAAATTTTTAAATTGAGAAAATGTCCTTTTTTCTGTTCTAACTTTTAAACAATAAAACAGCTGCTCATATGAATAACCTCTAGCCCAGCTGAACCTGAACATCCTACTATAGCCTCTTTACAGTGGAGCTCCTTAAGCAAAAACTGACCATTTCCATGTGAATTGCAAAATTCATCTTAAACTGACGGTCAGTAGAAAAACCTTCAGGATAGATTGATTTCTTTAACCAATTATCTGTGATCGAACCTGTAATTACAGCCACACTTTGAGTTTATCTTGTTTGTTTTAGGCTTTGCTTTACACGAGTCACTTTACTCTTACCCACATTGATGCCGCCACTGCTTACTTCCTGTTCCTCTTCTTCCCATTTTTGCCCCGTGCTTCCTCAAGGGGACATTTGAAAGCCATGGAGGTAGCCAGACCACCTGAAGCAATGTGAAGTTCAGTGTTTTGCTATAGGACACTTAAAGTCCCACTCCAATCATACCTTCACTATTGTAAAAGCTCTTCCACTGAAGCAGTTATTAACGAAAATCAAAAAGCTTTTGTCGTTTTTTAAGATACATTTTATCTTTAGAAACTCACCGGAAATACAATTCTGGGTTGGGGGCGGGGGTGTTGACAGAGACCAACCCACCCACTCCCCCTCCCTGTCGCTGAGTTCTGTTACCACGCTCTTGTACAAGCTTATAGCCTTAAGCTAACATTGGTAGCACAAAAACGACGAGTATTATTGGATCTAGTGGTATAGTTTTGAGCCAGAACCACAATTCACTACAGCACGAGTGTTGAGCGCTTATGTAAGCGTGAGTGGGCCAGGATGTGTGCAGGGGGAGAGGAGACTTTGGCCCCACCCATTTCAGTAGCTACGTCATTAGTCTGAGCTTCTTCAAGCATCCAGTTTTCTGATCGATTTGAATTAAGAAATCCTTGGAAAATCAGTTTTAACCATAAATTCTTTAATGTGGTCCTCTACTATGAGAAAATGCTACAAGAACATGTTAAAAACACAAAAAAGATGATGGCAAACAGACTGAGTCTTTAAGCACATGGCCATTAGCAGAACCCTTGTTTATCTGATTGCAGCTTATTTTATGGGGTATCAGTAGATTGTGATCCCATCACAAGTTTTCGACAATAAAATGTTTTTAAAGCATAGTGCCTAGTAAATAATTTACCGAAATTTAATTGGTTATCTCAGCTTCCTTAAAGAAAATTTAATTAAAATGTCTCCAAAATATAAAACGCTTGAATTTTTCACTAAATTTGACCATTTCTAATTCAATCTTAGGTAGTTATAATCCACTGTACTTGCAGCTTGATCAAAAAATTCAGAGAAAGTGGACATATTTCTACACACAGAGACAAAAACAAAGATTTGGGGGAATTTCTCATTGACAAGTATGGGATATATTTTAGTTTTCTTCCTTTAAAAAATTCTGTATACTGCTCCATCGTTCTGTTTTCTTTACCTCTCTTCTCTTTCAAAGCTGCCAGGATAATTCGGTTTCTCTCCATGGGTCTATCAAGCTGACCACTTCCTCTCACATGACTGATATCCCTGAGCTGCAGTCACTCATTAGGAGGAGGGCAGAACAGAATCAATAGTATAACACTATTACATCAGACACCATTAATAATCCCACCGAAGGCTGTCAGGCCGCTCTGAGGAGGGTCTGTGCAACGCAGCGGCGTGAAGGTCTATTTCAGGTTGTGTAGCAGCCGTGATCAGTTAACTGGCTCGGATTGGTCCAGCATCAATATCCCCCTCCCCGAAACCCGATGACTCACGACTGTGAAGGTGACTCTATCTGTAATGGATGAGAAATTAATCTGCTTTCACATCTTTTTGGTTGCTTTTGTTTTTGTTTACAGATGAAAAATATTCCAAAGAACCCCCATGAAGAGCAGAAGACGAAACTTCTGCGTCCCTGTGAGGTGTTTGTGTCGTGTCTCATCAGAGAGTACATTTATTAACGTAGTTATTGTGGATCAACATAAAACTATGCTTTGTCATTGATGGATCAGGATTTATCTTCAGTAACATGATGCTGTAATTAATGAAAAAGCAAAACCAACTTTTGCAGGAGAACCACTATAAAGTTCAGCTTCAGTGTGGCTGTAGATCCACACCACCAAAATTTGGATTCTTTTTTTAGGACAGTAGATGTATTAGTTAAACTAATGAACTTTTTTTCACATTTTGAGGACAGAAATCCAAATTAAGCTCTAAAACATAATTATATGGGGTCAAAAGAAGATTTCTCATTTTTTTTTTAATTTTCAAAAACACGTTCAGTATTTTCTGTCAACGGCTGGTCTTTTTTCAAACTTATGTCATATAAGGTGCATCGAACTATAACACAAATAAGTCAGTGATAAGTCCGTCAGTCAGACTTTATAAACTGCGTTCAAGAACTTGTTCGTAACATGCTACACGTTAGCCATGAAAGGTTAACCGCGTTAGCAACATTAGCGTAGTCACAATACCAGTAGCCTCTCACCCAACATTGTAACACAGAAAAAAACAAACTGATACTCCTAAAACCCCAACCTTGTTAGTAACAAAAAACAAAAACAAAAAACTTTCTGGCTATGTCCGAATTCCCCCCTAATCCCTAACTACTAAAAAACTACATAGTGCAGGACTATATAGCGCCCTGGATTTTTAAAAGCAATTCAAACACGATGCTCACGACTTTTCTTTCCTTTTTCAAAACACCAAATATGATGTCATCGATTTCAGAGTGAAAATCAAATCAATAAAAACATTCTACGACGTCTATTTTGTGACTCCACTGTGTTCTGATGATGAAAATGTGGATAATTTATTAAAAACGTACATTTAAACACTTTTTTTTTTCACAAAAATTATTTGACGCAATGCATTGTGGTCTATATTCACTAATTTGGTGAGCATCGATGTATCCTAGTTTTTCTCAAAGACTTCTGGGAAATTTCTAGGGCACTTGATTTTGGATTTGTAGATTTGGAATGTACTCAAAAAAAGGTGAACGCACCATATTGTGAGTAAGGAAGGAATTCGGACATAGCCACTGTTACATGTTAGCATATTCACAAAAACTCCCAATCAAACATTTTGAAAGAATGCCGTGTACCGCTCAAAATTGCTTCAAAATCAGTAAACACAGGGAGAATTAATACATAAATAAGGAACACTTCTGTTTTATTGAATAAAATTAAGGCTTTTAAGTGTGCCTTATAGTGTGAAAAATACAATGCTAATGCTAAAACAAAAGGGATCAAAATGAATTCAGTCTAATGTTAGCTAAATCTGAGATTTATTAATAAATGAAAGTTGTATTGACTCATTTTGTTTTTCAGCTGAATTTCATCATAGAAAAACATCTTTGTTTTAGCATTTTTTAACTATGGAGGTTAAAATAAATACGAAGAAATGAAACAGAAAAAAGTGGGTGAAGAAAAGGTTTCAAGGATGTCAATTTGTTATTTCACCCCAGGTGGAAAAAAATATATCTCTCTGGTCTGGATCACCTGATTAGAGAACAAAATACATATGAATGAAAATGTTGGTCAATGGGTGTCAGATAAAAAGTGGTCAGGGACAAACAGAAAACTTTACATGGGTCGGTTCATGATGGCACCCAGCTTCAAACTTCAGCCTTAAAACAATATTCAAGAAAAATTAAGGATCTAACAAAAATCGCAGTTTTAATTGAGTTGTTTGTGGAGTCTTTTACATAGTTACTCTCCATTTACATATTTTTTCTGTTTGCTCTCTTTGTGATTAGCGACATAACAAATGACAAAGGGAGGAAAAAACGTGTCATTTTGGCGGATTGTTCTCCGTATCTTTCATAGTTGGCACCTGATTTCCTGCTCTGTCGGAGGATACTGGGCACTGCTAAAAATAAACGCGTTCTCTGTCATCTGTCGCAACTTGCACCTACGCCAAAAACACTATCTGCGTCCTGGTTGGCCGACTGCTCAGGAGAGTCTCTGCAGGTCACCGGCTGCACATGTTACTGCAGGAAGCAGCCAAAGCGGCTTCGGAGAGGCGAGCTCCAAAACACGGATCTGATTGTGCTGACGAGGGGCTGCTGGCTGGAATGAGGAGGAGGACGATGGGTGGGTGGAAGAAGAAGAAGAAGCAGAGGATGAAGAGGAGGAGGAAAACACTAATGAGGAAAAACAAGGAGAAGAGGAAGGAGGGTTGTACAAGCAGAGGTTGGCAATGATGAAGAATCGCTCAGGAATGTCTATTAACAAGACAAACGTAGAGAAAAGAAAGAAAAAGACGGCAGTGAGGACAAATGAGTAAAACGAAAGCAGGGAGGTTGCCTAAAGCTTTTTAACAGATAATGATGTGAAGGATAAGAAAAAGGGTTAACAAGGAGGGAGAAATGTGGATGAAAGGAAGGGCAGAGTGAAGGACGGAGAGGACGAGCCTCCAGGATGAGAGGAGACAGCAGAGGAATGTGTGAAGGACAGCAGGTGATCAGCACCAGAGAGGAAATGATCGGTAAACAGAGAGGAAGTGGGAGGAGACTTCAAGGAGAAGGAAACAAACCACAGCTTTGGACGATTAAAACGACATTCTTCAGGGAGTTCGGCTCCTGTTGGACATGCTGCCCATGACCGTCAGCAGCAGAACATCATGAGTCGACATGCTTTCACTGGTCATTATTTTGCAGCTTTTTACTTAGCTGAGTAACTGGGAAGAGGAAAAAAATCAATGAATAGAATCTCTGCTTTCCTCTTAAAAATACTGTGGGGGAAAGGCTATTTAAAACACAGATGAACAAAAACTATTGCAGCATGCTTTGGTTTTGTCCCCCTCTAAAGGTCTAAAACCATGAAAATATGAAATAATACAAACAATTATTATTAATTTGTCCAGATTTTTTAATAATAAAAAAAGTTGCAAAATGTTTTCCCAAACAAAATGTTATTCCTAAATATTTCTAAAATACTTATCATAATTTTAAAGGATGTTACAGATTGGACATGGTTATAGGGTGCAGTGAAAATGAGTGTGATCACACCAGACATGTATAAAAAGATTTGATCAATTAACAAAAGTTCTGTACTAATTTGAAACATTTAAAAGTATTAGTCTTCTTCAAATTTACATTTTGAGCTTTCGGTTTAATCAATTTAAACATTTACTTTGATAAAAATGTATATTCTTAATTTTAATGAATAACAGAGGTTTTGTTAATTGATGAAATATTTCATTTTTTAGTGAATCTCTGAGGCGGAGGGAATTGTAAACAGGACACAGGGAGAACTGGACTGATCATCTCCTTCTCTCTTGTGTTTGTTGGTCCCAGAAACCCAAAATCCCATAAACTTCTATTGAAACCGCTATTACTCAGTCATTCCGTTTATAAGAATAACCATTCTTGCTCTGGCATCTCTTTTTAACATGTTCTTGCCAAACCTAATTTTTTTATCTCTAGTTATTCAAGTTATCAACTGACCAATCAGATACCTCAGTAAGAGAATGCGGTGCCCGCTGACCCCACCTCAAATAATCGACAGTTATACGGACCAATCAAAAATCGTGCAATACCACGGAAAAATGGTGACTGAATTGACTTCATTTCGTTGTAACCTGAGGTAACAGCCTTGTTTTGTCCATCTATATTCATCTCAATGGTATAGGAACTCGATGCAGTGACACATAGCGCTAAATATAAAAACAAATTCTATTCTTCTGCACTGATGCTAATGAATTCAATGCATTTATGTAAATGGAAATGAGTTCAAATGAACCCATCAACATAGGGACAAGTTCAAAGTTTGGATTTACAACAACGGAAGAACTATTTGTGTGGAGTCGTGATAAACACAATCTCAACAAGGAAGAACGTCAAACAAGACGAGTAACTGGTGCTGTCTATCATCTGAAGACACCTCAATTCTAAACAATAAAGAAGTTCAGGGATTTACAAGAAGAAAAAGGTAACACTTTACATAAGTTGCTGCAAAAACTCATTATAATGTAGGCAAAGATAGTTAATTTGTAATTTGTTTTGTTATTTATTAATTAATCTTACTAAGTGTGTATTGTGCTAATAAATGTCTTACCACCACCCTATAAAAACATTAATAATGTTTGTTAATGTGTTAATAAAGCTTCTAAAGGAATCTTATTATAAAGTGTTACCAAGAAAGGAATAAAACGTCCACAACCAGACCGGTCAATGGCTAGAACAAAGGAGAAACATTTGGAAGAGTTTGGCTGCAAAATACCTCAATAAGAACAAGCATGGCAGTGGAGCTGTGGTTATTGGGGCTTATTTTGCAGACACAAGACAGTTTGAAGTTGCTGTGTTGATCAGAACTTCCATAAAACTAAAATCCCCAAATAAAGAAAATGGAGCAAACTTCTCCATAAAGATGCAAAAACTCCTCTCAGATGTTGCTGGCAAGTTTGAATCTACAAGTTGCTGAAATATCAGAAAAAAAAAATGAATCTGCAAGAGGTAAAAAGTGAAGTCATCTGGGATCAGGTGGTGAGGTTCAGTCCCTCTGAATGTTGGAGTTCCCCCTGGACATGTTTACTCATGAAACACCCCCTAATATGGACTATTTCCTCTGAACTTTTTGCCACATGACTGCAGGCGAAACGCTTTCCTGCAAAAGCGTCTGCAGGGAATCACCTGTAAAAGTGCACATATGAACTCACACTCAGTCACACGCTTTCAAACGTAATACGCGTGAATCTCAACTCTATTTCTGAGCAGAGACGTCAGCTGCCTTTCAGGTGAGAAAAAGAAGCTTTAAGGGGAGACGTAAAAATAGATCCGGGCGGATGAAGACGGCTGTTATTCTGCTTCTTCAAGTCTGGTGTTTGGTAAAAATGTTGCTGCATCACTGCAGACGGGAGAAGTTAGCGATGCTGCCTCTGAGAGCTTATTGGTTTTAGAAAATAGTTCTAAATTTACAGCCGTAAATTTACTGTTCTCCTTCAAAATCTACCTTGGTATGCAAGGTTCGTTAATTCAAACTGAGTTTTTCTACGACAGTTTGATTGACAGTGATATAAAAGCAGAAATACTAAGAAATGAAAAGTGAAATGACTTCTGATTATATTTGCTCACTCAAAAAACTTAAACAGAAAGGCCTTACTGGCCAATTTTAATTGAAAAACTAAAGTTAGCTAAAGCAAACTTTCGTCCAAAGAAAACAGCAAACTGGAATTCTAATGAGAGACGTACACCTGGTCTTTTGACTATCCGTTTGCCAGTCCAGTTCTCATGTACAATGTATTCAATGCACAATCTTCAGACGTTAGCCCTACGATTCAACAGCCACAGGCAGAATCTGGACTCACCACTGAACAAAAAGTTCCTCTGCAGGCTGAGGGTCCACTGAATGTGCTGCTGATACCAAACCAGCCGAACAGCGAAAGCTGATCGTGACAGGCCTGTCATCTTCTCAGGACAACCACTGTGACACCCCGTTATTCAGTTCGGAGGGGATGCGAGAGCTCACCTTAGAAAATTTGATTTTTCAGCTCAGCATGGGGACAGATTTTTGGAGCAGACATCTTCTGACCACAGTAGCAGGTCCCACTTCCACATGCCAATCACAGGTTAATTAGGCAGCAGATCGGGAGAAGCCGAGGTATCAGACACCAGAATAAGACTCAAAAGCAGTAAAAGTTGTCTGGAAGAGAATTTTTTGGAAAACTTGAGACCGAGCTCATGCTGCTTGTCCTACTAATACCTCTTCACTACGAATGTCCAAGCATCTGCAGGGAAGCAAACATATAAGAAAATAGAAAAAAAAGAACATTTTTTCTAGTTCATCTATACAAAAAGCAAAAACAGAAATCCACGTCAAGAATATTTAATTGTAGGAAATGTTTTCGTTTAATTTGCTGATTTCTTTAAAGACCCACTCCAGTGACAATCGTGTTTTTAACATATTCCTCCTAAACTTCAGAAGTTTGAGCTCCAAACTGTCCCTTATTTTTGATCAAATTAACACCATGGCTTTGGCTAACTTTATTATTATGGCCAGGGGCGGACTTACCATTAGGCAAAGGTCCCCATATGCCTTAAAGCTGAATACTTAATAAGAACAATAAAAATGTTGCTGGATTTCCTAAAGCGCAGGAAGACAAAACAGAAAAAGAACTACAGAATTAAATGTTATGACTTAAAAATGCTATGAAGGGAAAATCCTAAAATTGTGGGAAAAGTTCAGCATTTCTCAAGAATAAAATCGTAAAATTATGACAGAAAAAAATGTAATTCGAACTTTATTTTGAAAAAAATTCCATGTTAAATTACCATTTTTTAAGTTATGAATTTCTGATTTTGTTCTTGTGAAATGCTGGCTTTTTCTCATAATATTATGACTTTATTCTTACAAATTTATTTTCTTTCATGGTGGCTCTAATACTCCATCATAAGAAAAGTAGGGGGCAGAAAATTGTCCTTTTTCTTTTTCTTTCTATAGTGAATTGTTTTCAAGTATTTTTATTTCTTTTGCCTTCCTTAGTGAAACCTGACATAAATAATTAATACAAGAACTCCAGAGGGCCTCGTTTTATTGTTCGCCTGGGGCCCCCAAACTGCTAAGTCTGCCACTGTCTGTAGGACATTAGACTGAACTACAGTTCAGCTAACCCCAAATAGCAAATTTGAAACTACAGCTATTTTCTGCAACTTCTGCTTTTTAAAACACGTGGAGTTCCCCAAGGCTTCATTCAAACCCTCTGAAGTTTTGCTCTTTTATGCTCCAAAAAAGACAGATTTATGACCTCCTAGAACGGCGTTTTCAGACAAAAGATGTCCTTGTGAGGCGGCTTCTGATCCCCTTTAATGCTGACAGAACAAAGGTGGTTCACTGCTGTATTAGTGGAAACTAAAGAGGTTTAGTTATCATCCCAGAACCCAAACTCTGCCTCCACGCTTATAAAAAAGAAACATGTGCAACAAAAGGTGCAGAATAACTGGCACTGTCAAAGGGAGCAGAATTAAAGTGGAAACCGGATAAATTTGTGACTGGAACTGGTGACATTTAAATGATGGGAATGTTAAATATCCCAAACCTGAGGTGTTCGTAAAACACTTTCCACCTCCACGTTGGAACAATACCGACTCTAATTTTCTTTTCTTCTTTTTTAAACTGACCTACTTTTCCCATTCGGGCTCTGGAAGTGCTTTCTGACGATGTTTTGAAGCTTCGGCCAACTGGTTCTGAAACAGTTCTGGGACAATTACACCAAACTGAAAAGTAGGTCACACAGTTATTACCTGTGCTAGACTGATTAATGAAGAGAAACATAGTGAGGATACTTGTCATATTTTAAAGCTTTAAACCTTTAAAATCTTAAGATGTGCTGCAAAAATGGAAGCATCGGATCTGGTACTAAGAGTTCTTTATTCACCAGCCAAACTATGAAGAGAAAAGTGCTCAGAGCAGATAAACATGCTGGAAGAGCCATGAACAGCTGGATTCACTTTTGCTGCTTATTTGAAGTGAGGGACATTGAGGTGATCACAGAGTTTCTCTTAAGCGCGACAGCGACCGGTCGGTGATCTCTAATCTGATCTGACAAACGGCGCCACTCCCCTCCTGCTGACCCGTCACACCTCAGAACCTGAACACTGCAGCTGCTCTTGAAAAGCCTGCGTCCATCGTCTGTTCCCTGTCGGTCTTCTTCAACATCCTGCTGGTCCAGCTGGTGACAAAGCGGCAGCTGGAGTTTGTCAGAGACTCATTTTCTGTAAAAGTTGACCATTACACCTTTAAAGAATCCTCATTTTGATCCTCTTTCCAGTTTTTCATGGAGTTTGAGTCTCATTTTGGGAGTCGGGCATGAGTTAATTTACATTTTTGTCTTTTGTGTTATGAATCTCTGCAACGATTTTGGTCAAAATTATTTTCATTGGCTTCATCAGGGAATTAAATGACATTTTAGTAGATTTTACACCACTGTCTGTTTTATGTCAAAGATATTTATGTTTTTAACTGTTGTGATTTTGATAGATTGATACATTTTATCAATATAAGAGACATTACATTGCAGTCGGTTGCTCCATACACCAATCAGATCACACACAGTAAATTAAAACACACATTAAAAAATTAAAATATAACTGAATCAAAGTTGTTGGACATGTAGAATGCAATGGCCTTCCCTCTCAAGTGCGTGTAAGGCTAAAATCGCACCAGGGTCTAAAGAGGTGCGTTTCAGTAACCACTGTTTATAAAAAGTCTTCAAACACTTGCATTCACATGTCGGTACGCAAGGTTTTACGTCCATTTTTGGGCTCTACGTAAAACACGTGGCCATTGAAAGCGCCCTAAATGTTAAACCAACAGAACGTTGACCAATCACGGACTCAGCTTTTGTGGTGATATATGGGTTCTGCCCTTTTCAAAACACAGAAGGGGCAACAGGTTGAAAATTGATCAGGAGAAATTAATAAGGGACGAAGCTGCTCAGCTCAGCTCCAAAAGCCACGCCCCCTCAGAGGAGATTTTGAAAACAGAGGCTTCAGATCAACATGAAAATTGGCTTTTTATGACTTTTAGGTTATGGGATTTAGAATTAAAACACTATTGGGAATGTTTTTTTTTTATTTAAAAAAATGGTCACATGGGGAATTTACAGGATGTTCAAAAACACATGTTCAGCAAGTTCTTGGACATGCCACTCATGCCCGGTGTATGCATATCATCACTTACATTATCCTTACAAATAGTTCAAGATACATTAAACGACAAAGATACATTCCATTTTCATGAAGTGGCCACACAAACTTCAAGAGAACGACAAGACAGACGTACACTCCCTTTACGATGCAGTTGCTTCTTTCTATGACCCTCAACAGACCCGGAAAACCCAAAACGCGTCAACCCTCATGTGAGAGGATATGAAGGCTGATGCTACGTTCACGTGTACTGCCTTCAAGAATACTACACATGTTTTTATGAACTGGACAAGAAGAAGGCAGGTACCAGCAAAAAGTGGAATTCTTCTTCCGTGTTTTTACTGTTTACTAAAGCTTACCACCACTGCAGAGGGATGAGGCTGATGTGAAAGCTGTGCAAATCCTGCAAGTCTTGCTCCAGGCTTTTTTCACAGCTATGTTCCTATAAATGTTGGTCTTGGTGTTATATTAATCCAGCTGGGCGGAAACCTGGATTATTAGTTTACCCCTCCGTTATCAATTTCTACACATTTGGCACTTCTGTGTTATGTAAAGGGCGCTACCCACATGTCACTACCAAACCCGAGTCCCTGACTCTCAAAGTTTAACGTTGTCGCGTCAAGAAGTTCAACTGGTTGAACTTCCAGAGCGTGATCAATGAACGCCCAATTTGTACGTAGATCCTGCAACTGGATTTATAAGCTATGTCCAAATTCCAACCCTAATCTCTAAGTACTAAAAAACTATATTGAGCCGGACTATCTAGAGCCCTGGATTTTAAAACCAATTTGGACACCAAGCTCACTACCGATGTTTCGTTCCTCTAAATGCCAGATATGACGTCACAGATTTCACAAAGTGAAAATTGACTTTGATACATGTGGTTTATTCTAAAACCCTCAGTGTGAAATATTAGAGAATATTAGAGAATTTCCTGCCCATACAAACCAAGTCTGCAGCACTGTGTCAGTGTGAAATGTACCAAAACTCAGCAAAATGTACGCCGTTTCAACAATTTTGCCCCCAGTACCATTCATTACTGTCTCTCTGCTAGAAAGCATGAGTGAATCCTGTCCAAGGACCACACAGCTGCAGCATCGCTGCGGCAGAGAACTGCGTTCTGCATCCAGTGGAGCACCCTCAGCCTCCTCAGTTCATTTGTACCTGCAGACTGAAGGCTGGCGAGCGCTAACTTTGAAGCCCTGGCAGGCTGACTGCTGCCGTCCTGCTCAGCCAGTGACTTTCTGCATGCACTCGATCGCATAGACAACACAGTCGCCGGTGCGGGCGTGCACACACACACACACACACACACACATCTGAGCTCCTTCTGGTCGCTCTGCAGTCTGGGGGTGTCGAAAGCCCACAAAACACTGATTCATATTTCGCACATATATACACGCCCCCTCAGACACACACATGTTACACGCCACAGTTGGAGCACGGCAAGCTGTTTACATGAGCCTGCTTTTCTGTGCTGCAGTAAAGCTGGTCTCTGTGTATGGAGGATCTGAGCTGCACAGACATAATAAGCCCTGTTCATCCACCCACAGCCCTCCACACACACACACATACTGTGGAGCGCACACACAGACAGTGCAGGTAGTCAGCGTTTTGCTGCATCATGCCTTGAGAACGCAGGAGAATGGGTGGGAGGGGAGCCACACTCTCCATCGAAACAGATAAATCAAGTTCTTTTCCAAATGATAGACCTGGTCCAACTTTATGTGTTACAACAGAACAGAGTTGAGAAGGAAAACATCAAAGAGGGACATGAAAAGCTTTTTTTTTTTCTTCTTGAGAACAGACCTCAGTCTTGTCACTTTGTGTTCAAGTTAGCAAACACAGATCCATTCATACTAGATGTGTCTGTCACACCACCAACCTCCACCTGTAGCGCCACTCAACCAGCCAATGTACTGCATTTCAAACCGCTTCTCATTTTACCTCCAGGAAATTTACTAAAACAAATCTTAAGGAAATTGTTAATTATTACACAAGTTTTCTGCATATTTGACCCTCAAACCAAAAAAAATATACACATAAATGTTGTTTTTTACTGGTTTCTAAATGCTCCCATGTCTACTTGTAGAATTAAAACCTGGGATGAATCCAATCAAGCAATCACTTTATTTATATAGCACTTTTCATTAATATGCTGTTGAACACATGGTGCGTAAAAAGACAAGTGTTAATTTGAACAATAAAAGTCTTAGGACACATTAGATCAAAAGCAGCGACAATAAAAAACAAAAATAAAAAGTAAGAAAACTGTGGCTAAAATTAAAGATGATTAAAGATAGCGTAAAGACATACAAAAGCAATTAAATACTTAAAAGCCCAATAAATAAATAAGCTGATCAAATGAGATATTCAAAATCTAAATTAAAAAGATGTGTCTGTAATGTCAAATCTTTACAGAAACTTTCAGATCCTCTGGTAAATTATTCCACTAATGAGGACTACGGTACTGAAAGGAGGCCTCGCTGTGACTCCTGGTCCTCACAGTGGGAATAGATAAGAGAGCAGAACCTTGTAAGGACTGAGGAGATCTGATACATAGGAAGGTCCCTATCCATGAAGACTTTTACAAATTAGAAGGAGAATCTTGGAATCAATCTTGAAGCTGACAGGCAGCCAGCCGGTGTGGAAACTCAAGACAGGAATGATGTGAGCTTTCTTCTTTGTATTAGTTCTAACAGGTGCAGATGAATTCTGGACAAGCTGTTGATAGACTCCTTTGGCAGACCAGATCCAGTACAAGAGCATTACAGTAGTCCAGTCTACACGTGATAAAAAAATCAAAGTCTCTGGGCTGATTCTAGAAAGAAAAGGTCTAACTCTGGCAATAATTTATTTTAAAAAATAAATAAAATGGAAGTATCAGAGACCCTAAGTACTGTACTGTACTACGCTGTGTGACGCTTTTGGCATGGAGATTGATTCTGCTGAACTGGAAAACCAAAAAAAGCCACCAACCCTTTCAATGTTAATACTGGACATAATGAAATATTTGAAATTGGAAAAAATTTAATTTAAAAGGGGAAGACTGGAGGTATTTTATTTAACCTTGCAGCCTTTCATGGACTTATTTGGTACAACAAAGATGTAACTACCAAGCCGAGCTTGGAGTGTACAACGTAATATCTTCTGTTTCTTCTTTTGCTGTTAAATAAAATAAAATTAAATTGAAGAAAATGAAGAGAAACTGGAATCTCTAGCCTCCTCTTTATCCATGTTACCAGGTACAGCTCCTGTTTCAACTGAAATTGGTTTTACATATGCATTTTATTCTAAAACGATTTTGTGACTATCAGTAAAGGAGCTTCCTTAAGATGAAAAACATGTTATAAAAAGCAATTACAGAGGACATATGGACCTTATGGTTCTAAGAAAAGACACTTTTTCCAGTGATATAGTTTCTTGCTTTTTTAGTCAGAATTTTAATTATGGTGTTTCAAGGTGTTGCCTTATTCCGAATATTTTATTCTCTATATTTTTATGGAATGTTATTGCATCTTTTGTGCTGAGGGATACAAAAATGAGAATTATGCCACTGTTAGGAAGTTGAACATAATACTTAAACATTTTACTGATTCTGATAGTTTGGATGATTAAACGTCTGGCGTTCAATAACTACAACTTAAAAAAGGGTTTCTATGTGGATAAAATCTTTTTCCAGCTGCTGTGAGCTTGTTTTTATGGGAGGTACACGTGTTGGCCTCATGAATTTTTCATGAGAAATAACTGATTTCTGGAAGGTTGTTTCTATTTGACTTGCACTCAGTTGGATTCTAACTCACACATGCGTTTGACAAGCTGCAGTTCTGACTGAAATTCATAAGGAATCCTAATGCTGCGACTGCAGCTTGTTTTTGGGGTTGTGAAGCCTAAAAAGAGGCTGAATCTGAATCTGACACAACAAGCAATATCAGATTGATGAGTCCTGAAACCAAACACAGACAGACCTGGACGGTGTGTGGTTACCATGCTGAAGATGAGCTGTTCAAAACTGCAAAACCACACATCTTTGTGCTCATAGCGTACTCTGCTGAAACATTTATTTTAGATTTTCTGTTCACAGTCTCTAATGCTTGATTTCACTTTTTCAAAATGTCTTCAGTCCAGTCAAGTTTCAGGACTGAAGCATTCCATCACAGATCACCACTTCATTCACTGATCTGCTGAGAGAAACCCAATCCTTCACTAATGTGCAGAAGAAGTCTACATGATCTTGCAACACATTCTCATTCCCAAGTCGTCACATATTGGCGTTTCCTTAAGGACCCCTACGCATCACTTTCTGATGTTTAGGCTGTCCCTTACTCGTTGTTTTTCGACGTACTAGCTGTTCCCATTAAACCAAGGGTCCCCCACCTCAGGGCCAAAAACTAGACCCAGTCCAGTACCACAACGAAGAGCGCACCGGTACCCGAACCAGGTACCAGTACCCTAACCCTAACCTCACCAGATGCAGTATCGGACCCAAATAGGTCCCGGGCGCAAACTGGACACAGTACTGGACGCAAACCAGTACTTGGTTAGGGTACCAGTACTGGACGTGCCCAGAGGAACAGTGCGCCTCTAGTACCGAATCCGGTACTGCGTCCCGAGGGTTACGGACCCTTGATTTTATAAACAGCCACCCAAAATGTCAAAAAGTGACACGGAGGCGGTCTTGACCAAACGTCAATATGTGACGACTTAAGAATGAGAATGTGTTGGATCTTCAATCCCAGTGGCCTTGAAAGACACTGGAACCATCCATCCATTCATCCATTCATCCATCCATCCATCCATCCATCCATCCATCCATCCAACCAACATAAACATCCAGATCTATGTTCCTAGAATAACATGCAAAATAAACAGTCAGAGGTTCAGACTGGTCCCATGATGACTGCTCATTGTTGTTGTTTCGGTGATTCAGTTTGAAAAAAAAAGGCAGAGGAGGGCAGACAAACTTTTAAACATTGAAACTGAATTTTATGAAATTTGTCTCCATGAAAACAAAAAAACAGAGAAACCAAACCCTATCGGTCTATAGAAAGACTAAGATCTGCTATACTGGATGTTTAAGACTCATTTCCAGAAAAAACATTTCTTAAAAACCCAAACTTTCTAAACATTGGTTCTTTATCTGACAAAATAAAGTCAACACCAAGCAGTTCTTGTTGAATGGATATTAGCTCCTCAAGTAAAAATAGCAAAGAACTTTTAAAGGTGTAAAACACGAGGTGTTGAACCAATTCATCATCTGAGCTGAAACAGCACATGACGCAGAACGGTGAGGATAAATCCAGAGGAATGTGACTCTGAAACAGTAAAGATTTTGACAAATGCCTGGTTGACTTGCAGAAACAGCCTCTGGTTTGTTGTCAGCTTGTCGGCACAAAGACTGTAGCTGAAGGGAGGAAGGATGAAGCCAGGCTGAGAATGTGCTGATGTGTTGAAAAAGGCAGTAATATTGAAAGAATTCCCAACTCTGACTGCAGGACGACCTCTGATCAGAAAACTCCGGTCTCACAGATACCATCCATTTCCTAAAAACGCTTTTCCAATTCAGGGTCAAGGGAGTGCTGGAGTCCACCCAGATGCCCTGCCCCCACTGAACAGGTCGCCAGTCTGTCGCAGGACCTCAATCACACACCCCTACACACTCACATTCACACCTAGGAGCAATTTAGAGTCACCAATTAACCTATGAAGCATGTTTTTGGAGAAAGCTCTTTCCAAGCTCCCAGCAAAGGTTCCTACAAACACAATGTTTGTTTGGCACTTTGTTGCTTTGCTTTCTCACTCCTGTCCAGTTCATCCCACTTGGGTTCTAGTCTGAGACTGTGCTGACTTCTCTGTTTTCAAGGGTACCATGTTGTCCTCTGGTAGTTCCAGCAGAGCTTGGATTTGGGTTTTAGGTCATTTTCTTGGAGGTTGAACCTCAGACTAATAAGGTGGATGCCAGAACCAAATGCATGGCGGTGCTGTGTGATGTGTTTGTTCAGGGAAGCAGAGCAGCCCCATACCATCACACTTTCTCCTCCATGTTTGACAGTTTTCCTCACACACTGTGAGTCAGCTTTTCATTGCAGTTCACACTGAGACTGGCTCACAAAGACCATAATCCAGCTTTGGTTGTAGCTGTTGTCCCAGGAGCCACCTGCCCTCCAGCTGTGAATTCTGAAACTCCTCTGACTCAGTTCTGATTTTGCTCCATCATAGTTTCCTTCATTTTTTGAACACTTTTTGATTGGCATCCTCTCTTTACTGTTCTCTTTCTTCCACTGTGAGTCACTATCTTCAGCGGTACAACACCGTTCAACTGAAGCTCAGGAGGGTCTGGTTCCACCATGTGCTTCAGCAGACAGAAAAGGATGTCGGTGATCAAGAAAAGTTGAAACCATGGTAGGACAGACTTTCATGCCTGGTTTATACATCATAGCAATAGTCCATTTCGTCATTTCATTGTTCTTATTAAATCACGGGTCCCCAATCCTGGTGACGCTGTACAGGACGTTGTACCAGATACTGGACACAGTATCGGATGTGGTACCAGATCTGGCCTGCGTCCCGAGGGTTAAGGACCCCTGATTAACCTATGCATTTTTTCCTTGCCTGTGGCCCGGTACCAAGCGGCCCCGGACCAGTACCAGTTCATGGCCGGGAGTTTGGGAACCCCTGGCGTAATGGAAACAGCCAGAATGCCAAATTGACAAGTTGGGGAGACCCAAAACGTCAAAAAGTGTGCCTGAACCATATGTCCATACATGATGAGTTGGGAGTGAGAAAGTGTTGCTTTTTATAAATGTAAAGCTTGCTTTATACATGAAACGTTGCTCTGAAGAACCCTCCATCTATAAAAGTACATTTACGGTTATTTACTAGTGCAGACAAGACGAGGTAAGTGGTAAATCAGGGGTGTTTTTTATATTATAAAAGCCTTAACACAGCAAATAACAAAAAAAATAAATTTGAAATAATTTGCCACTTGCTCCATATCTTACAGGAAGACAGCTGAAGTCATAGTTGCATTAGAAAGTACGTATTGCATGCAGTGATAATGTATTTTATCGGCATTGCGTCAGAATAAAATTACTATCTCTTGTATTTCGAAAGCAGTAGATAGTCCTTGAAACCCAAGGATGTAGAAATGCTCTGGATCAAGTTTTCTCCAGGTTAAATGTCGTGATATGTATGCGATTGTACTATGGGCGTAAAATTCCAATCGGGTTGATGTCATCAGCTTGTCTCCAATTTTGCAGCGATTGGGGCAAATTCCCTCCAATGGCCTTGTGACCAGTGTGAGTGGAGTGATTACAAATCACTATGAAGTATTAATCAGTTCCTATTGCACATAGACAGCATGAAGTTGCTCATCGGTTTTCTACATAAAATACCTTTTTGTTTCATTCACAGACATTAGCTATTTTATTTAGTTTTAGGTTGGCTTACCATTGTTTTAATGCTGACATTTTACTACTTGAGAGTACCACCTAGAACTGGAAAAATATTATAGAGATTCGGGATTTCTAGAACTTTCTAAAGTTCCTCAAGGGCCAAAGCTTACAGTCACATCTCATTCATCTCTTCACTCATTCTTGCACCAATAATGGAGATCAAAAAGCACTTCAAGTTGTCTTAATCCATAGTAGCCTTTTCAAATGGAGTTTAAATGACACCAATCTCAAGGACCCAAATCTATGGCCTATGAGGATAAACTGAAAGTCGCCACGGTAACATGGATTTGCCAACTCTGACAGTGAGACTTGATCTTGTTCTTCAGTGATGCTGAAAATGTGAAGTTTCTGCAGAATATGCATTGGAGAATTCCTCAACAACAAAGCAAAGTATGCCTCCAAACCAAACACAGAGCAGCCCGTATACCTACAAACATACTGTATAAGCTGCACTTTTTTCCTGGAAGGTCTGAATTCTACGGTGGCTGCACGCTGCTCGACCTCTTTCAAACACGGCTGAGCCACAGATGCATCATGCAGTGACTCATCGCTTCTTCCTGTGGAAGCTGCTGAACCTGGACTCATCCCAATGCAACTGGACCGACTCACAGAGGAACCTGCAACATCCCAGCAGGTCATTGTCCAATATAAAAAAAAACACAAAACTGAATATTAGAGCAGCGACACAGACAAGGAAGGAACTGACAAACCGGATAAACACAAACAATAACAAAATAGAAAAACTTGCAGCATATTTTTGACCTAAAAGGAATTTTAGTTCAAAGCAACAACAAAACACATGCAGTAAATGGTGGCCTTTCCTAATATTAAGGTATTTAATACAAAATTAATTAAAAAAAACTTAGAAATTCATTAAAAACTCACAATTAAGAAATACAAAATGAGTTATAAGCAGAAAGAAGAATAAAAACTGATCAGAAAATATGATTTTGTATACCTTAAAGGAACATCTTAATTTTAAATTGATTTGCATTATTTTTTGTTCAGTTGCACCTTTTATTTGTAAAAATAAAATATTATATTCTTAATTTTAACCTCTTAAGGTGTGATGATTGGACCACAATTTGAAACCAAACAAAGACAAAAAAAATTACTTAAAGTAGGAGTATAATTTCTGCTCATCACTGATGATAATGGAGATCACAGCAGCCTCAGTCCTGCTCAACCTTTTGACTGAAAAATGTGAAGAAAGCCTGAGAGGAGTCGGGTCAGAATCCACTTGGAGGTTTCCAGGCAACAGCCTCTCTCCTGTGGGATGGAAGCAACAATGCCGCTGAGTCAACTCCTTCAGCAACGCTCGCCAGCAGCCCTCATGACTCAGTTTCTGTCTTTTCTTCCTGACTCCCACTGGCAGAGCGGAGAGCTAATGAAGCAGCACACTGCTGGGTGTGGAGGCTGAATTCCCAGCTGCACCAGCAGGCTGCGGAGGGCTCCTCCAGGTACCGACTGGAAGCTGCAGCGCTGATCGCCAACGCTGACAGCAATGTGAGCCGTCGGTAGGACTGTCTGCAGATAAGCGTGCACATTACAGAACAGAAGTGCGGTGAGAAGCGCTCTAACATCTGGATTTACAACCAAGCAATGCAGCAAGCAGTCTCTGACTTTACCCAGAAGAGACTGCAGCATGCTGCTGTTTTTCAGAGAATCAGCGCCTACATAATCCTGACTCCTTCAAACTTCTCAGGGAAGACAGCTGTAGCAGTTACTGGTGAACCCATGTTCCACAGCTTTAACCACCGGAAATCAAATCTATGATCATAGATCAATAGATTTAAGCTCTTTAGTGACGTCCAATATTTTTTCTTTAGCCCCAAAGACAAGAACCTCCGTTTTGTTTTTGTTTAATTGTAGTAAGTTGTGACACATCCAGTCATTAATGTCCTCAATGCATTTACCAAGAGCCTGTACAGGGCCTCGGTCTCCTGGAGTCAGTCTAATATATATCTGTGTGTCATCTGCATAGCTATGATAACTAATGCTGTTCTTTATAACCTGGGAGCGGGAGCATGTAGATGTTAAATAGAAGTGGTCCCAGGATGGAGCCTTGAGGTACTCAGCATGTAATTTATGTTGGCTCAGATGTAAAGTTACCAATTGACACAAAATACTTCCAGTTTTTCAAGTACGTTTTGAACCAGTTTAGTACTGTGTGTAGTACAGCGAGACCCACCCATTTCGACTATATTAAATGCGGCACTGAGATCCAATAAAACTAGCACTGACATATTTCCACCGTCTGTATTCAAACATATACCATTAGTCACTTTGATCAGAGCCGTTTCAGTGCTCTGTTTTAACACATTTTGCGTTTGGTAAAATTAAGTCATGTGGTCACTGGAGTCTGTTTGTGTCTCACCTAAAGACATGTTCTTCCATCCAGATCATTATACTTGATTTATTTATCACATAAAAACTAAAAGAGTTCACAAGAGACTGAGGATGCACATACGTATATTGTTATCCTTAGTGGATTTCAACTCTTCTTTCCCGAATTTCCTTCTATTCTACATGTTTTATTTAAAAACCAACTCTGACAAAAATTGTGTTTTTGGTGTTTTTAAAATCTTCTTGTGGTGTTTTTCTGATAAGCTTAAAATGAAAACTGCACTTCTGAGTATAGTCTTTCCCTTAAATTGTGAATCAGGAGCAGACAAAAAAAAGTGCAGTTTAAAAAAAGATTGTATTATAACATAAAAAAAATATGCGGGGCTCCCTGCTCTGCTCCATTCTGATGCATTCACTTGCAGATCCATGAACGTCTTTGTTTTCCTCGTCTGAGCTGGAATCTGGATCAAAACTGTACGGCTAGATAGCTCTGATATGGCTCGCCATTTTTGTTACATCGGTAATGTCAGGTTGGGGGTGTGAGGGGCTGTAAGATAGCGGGAGACTGTAAACAGAAAACTCTCAATAATGAGGATGGAAAGGAGGGTGTTTCTAATGAACTCCTGCTGCTCTGCAGAAACTATGTTCTAGAAAACAACTGTTTTTTTTTTCATTTTGATTAAAAACAACATAATTATATGAAAAGACCACTGAGGACGCTTTTGAAATAGAGGAAAAGATTATCAGAGAGGTATTTTGAATCTGATCAGTGTTTCATAAGCTTTCAAACACTCTCTTGGTTTTGACACTCGGATGTGAACAAATTAAAGATCAGCTTTCTAATCGCCTCTGGATCCTATAAAAACCTGTGTGACCCAGAGCACAGAAATGAGCCGTTTGAGTCTCAGTTAGAATCTAGAGCAGAGAAACGGTGGCGGTAACCATCGATCCCCTCATGCTCCCGGACGCTCCACTTGTATCTGTAGCTGATCTTGTAGATCAAATTCCTGCAATTGATTTTAACTGACGGGAACATTTTCTATTTTGTACTGAAACGTGGAACAGTTTTCAGCGGAGATATGCCCTGACCTGACAGATTCCTGGGTCTTCAAGTTAGAAACCTGGTTCTGGAAAAACGGTCATTAACTTTTGAACAGCAAAAGCATTAATTCTGTGTAGTCATGTTTCATTTATGACAAATCATAGAAAACAAGACACGTTCCGTCCCTGATCGAGCTGGTTTCACTTCCTGGTATCAGTTCAGTTATAGGAGAACCAACAAATGCTAAAACACTAGATATTCATACAATATTTCCCTAGGGATAAAATAAATCCATCAAGTTTGAAACATGATAGGATTAAAAAAAAAGGTATTATAGAAGCAGATTGTCTGAGGAGTAAAGATGGACTGCAGCTCCTCATCTATAGAAGAGTCCTCCTCCTCACACCAAAGCCACTCATGGTGAATAGGAGAGCTCTGATTCATGAATGGATGGATGGATGGATGGATGAATGGATGAATGGATGAATGGATGAATGGATGAATGGATGAATGGATGAATAGATGGATGGATGGATGGATTCTCCAAAGCTATGCAGATGATTCTCTGGTTTAACTATTAGATGAATCAACAGAAACAACTAATAAACTTGACTGTAATAAAAAAAAAAAACATTCATTTCTGATTCCTCACATACAAAACTTAATGGAAAAATCTGATTTAATGTTTTGAGTTTTCCTCATACATATCAATTCGCTCTCAGTCGACTGGATCACTGGTCATTCCTAAACTTTTTCACATCTGGAGAAACAGAAGCAAAACTCATCTCCAACTTTTGGGCTTAAGCTCAAACTTTTCTTTTTGAGGAAATGCTTTGTCCACATTTTTCTGCTTTACTATAAATCCTATAATATACTTTATGTCAAAGATCTAGTCTGTGTTTTTCTGCAGGGTTTCAGTTGTCTTTCTCCTTCTTCCAGAATGTGTTCCTGTGTTTTTTTTTTGTCTGTTTCCTGACCTCACTGACTAAAGGCAACTTGAGGCAGATTGCTGACCCGTTAACATCTACAACTCAACAATTCAGCCAAAGTTTGACAGAATAAAGTATTATATGGACTGAACATGATTTGATTCTTCAGTTTAATTATTCAATTAATTAATTATCTGTATACCAGACAAATAACGTATTCTTGCTAAACATTTCCACAGACAGTTTTCTACTTTGACTGTCCACCCACGAGGCCTGCGTACGCTTCAGTGCACCTGGAACAAGCATGTCAGCTGTGTGAAGGCGTTTGTCGTCCTTGAGACTGACAGAAACATTATCTTTGCAATAGCTGCAGTGAAGCAGAATAAACTAATTTTTATTAGGTATTTTATTTGTAAAACTTCAAAATGATGAATAATAGTGAGGACAAAATAAGAAAGAGGTTTAAATAGCGGAAAGTGATTTTTGAAATCAACAAACAAGCGTTTGAAAATCAAAAATCAGCTAAATAAAAGTCATTTTTGATCCATAATAATAACAATTTAAACAACTTTTAAGTTACCTTGTTGCAATGAGGCATCATAACCAACTAAGACACAGGTTTAACTTGTGGAAATACAATTTTTCTGCAGATTAAATGGAGAACTGAAGTGAAACAGTTGAGTTAACACTGTTGGTCACATGACTTTAAGTAAAAAGTTCAAATATTGACTAGCTGCTCTGTTATCGGATTCTTTGAGCGTGGAGTGATGGCAAAACATTTTCTACTTGCTGATTTCTTTAAAAACATGTGACTGCATCCAAAGATGGGAGCAAAGACCAGGCAGCGAGACGGAACGAACCACAACCCCCCCAATGCATCAGAGGGACAGAGACATGAGGAGGACGCAGACGATGATCACAGCTCTTCAACACAGACCGCTCAAGTTTATGTTGGCTTCAAAAAAAAGGAAATCGGATCCAGTGCTAAGCACAGGGATTTCCCAGCATCCCTCACACCACTCCAGAGCTCACAATGTCCTAGAGGACATCACTGAATAATATTTATCATGCTCCAACTGCTGCCAGATGTTTCTGTTACAGCTGGAGAAAGTGGAGGGAAAGAAACTGAGCCGGGGTTATTTAACAGATAACAACAAACGTTTGCATTGAGACATTTTAAGTTTGGTGCCTGCCTCAGATTTATAAATTATTTAAAAAAAATGCTGAAAAAAAACCCAAAGTAAAATTGTCAGAAAGCATATCTGCAGTTCCTTTCATTAATTTCAAGTTTGTAACCATGTCAGCCAAAAAAAAAAAAAAAAAAAAAATGTCTCCCATGTTTACTGGCTATTTAATCTGTGAAATGATTCTACAAAAGACTGTGGTCCGCTTCAAAGTCAAAATGCTCAAACTTTGCAAATGTCATCGTCTACTATCAATGCATCCACAGAAAATGGGGAAATCTCTGTGTGTCAGGGAGAAATCTATTCCCTTTCTGGTGGAATATGATATGTCTGCAGGCAAAAAAGATACAAACCAAGAAATTTTAAGATCGTAGATCACCCCATGAACATGTATAGCAAAAATACTCATGCACATTTTTTCCTACGGGCATGCTGCGGGCGACAAATTGCGACAAAAATAAAGGTAAGTAAAGTAGATAAGAATCAGGTGTGTCGTACTGATCCTTTTTTACCCCCTGAATCCGGAGCAAGGAGCCCGTTAGTGTTGCTCACGTGAGAAGTTCATACCTGTTGCTCACCTTAGCGTACTCAGTCTGACTTGAGGTCACCAAGGCAGTCAGAGAGCAGAACAGCAGGTTGTGTAGCATTTGGGTTATACATGTACTTGAGCTGTGCCGGTATGCTTTGTTCTTTTCTTCCTCAGTTGTCTTATACTGCTGAGTTTTGTTATTTTAGTTTGGAGCTGGACCTTGGTAGTCTTGATTTACTGGCTTTATTTATTTGGTTTCTTTAGGTAGATTTAGGTTAGGCAGCCTTTAGCAGGTTCAGCAGTTTCCCCGACTTATTTTAATTTTGCCCAAGGTTCCAATTCCCCTTGGTTTGTCTTTTTGTTTGAACTAGGGCTACATCGATTAGTCTACTAGTCGACTATTAAAATAGTCGACGACTAATTTAATAGTCGATTAGTCGTTACTTTATATTATATGGAGTCGGACTGTAGTGAAGATGAAAGTTATAATGGCATTATGCTAGCTTTTTTGACTATTTTGGCTTTTATTAAGATTTTTTTAAGCTATTTTGGAGTTTAGGTAATATTTAAGTTACATATTAGCTATTTTGACAAATTTTTTAGGCTAGTTTGGAGTTACGGTAATATTTAAGCTAGATGCTAGCTATTTTGGCTAATTTAGGATTTTTATTTTTGTTTTTTAGGCTTTTTTGGAGTTCAACATATATTTTAGCTGCATGCTAGCTGTTCTGGCTAATTTAGGCTTTTTTTCAGGTTTTTTTTTTGCCCAATTTGGTATTTTACTAATATTTTAGCTGCCTATCTGCTTCAGCGTTATCAGCTATTAGCTTCAGCGATTTCAGCTATCGACTTCAGCATTTTTAGCTATCAATTTCAGCATCTTCAGCAGCCAAATTCAGCTTACAGCATGCTATAGACCTAGTTTTTTGTTAGTTTAAAGCTAATGATGGTTAAGATGTGTGCTCTACATTCAGTTTGCCCATTACCCGATTAGTCGACTAATCAGAAAAAATAATCGGTGATTAGTCGATTATTAAAATAATTGTTTGTGGCAGAACTAGTTTGAACCAGCGCACTAATTATTTATTTTTTGTTCTTTCATTTCAGGAATAAACTGTGTTGCTTTTATTCTTCTTGGTGTCCAGTTTTTGTTATTGTCCTCTTTTGTATTTTTCTGTCTCAACACAAGTCAGGTTTAACTATAAGGGATGTAACACATGATATTCCTAAACAATCAGGGGATCTTATGAGCTGTGGGTGGCAGCGTGGGGGTGTGCGTGTCTTAGATTGAAGTTGGTGACTGACTCAGCTGCAGACTAACACATGATGTAAACTTGCTTTCAGCTGTACACATCGTACTTTTCTTTAAACTCAGACTTCAGGTCCCACAGCTTCTTATCTTCTGCTCACAGTAACATCACTTTTTAACATTTATGGTTCCCTAAAGATGAGAAATGGAGGAAAGGGAGCACCAAAGATGATGTGAAGCGAAAGCAGACAAAAGAATTGTGCAAATGAGCACAAATGAGCCAGAAGCTGGAGACCAACAGCACTGATGACCTTCCAGGAGCAGCAGCTCAGCTTCAGGTGTGTTTTCATCTTCCAGGCTGCTGCATCACTCCATCATGTCACTCTTCTCCTTGAATGACATTTGAGTTGCAGCCTCTTTAGCTGCAACACCAAGGAAAGAGAACTTTCATCCACAGCTCGGTTTAAACTGACACCTGTCCAGACTTTCCTTTGCAAGAAAAGTTGAAGGACTGAGAGACGCTGACAGACCAGCATCAAGTCCAAAGACTGAAGAAAACAACAACAACACGCAGCTGCTGCGTAAAAACGCAGAAACCTCATCACCAACAGACATCATCCTGACGCACCGAAGCGGCGCGGCGCGCGCTGATGTCGCATTTTTCTAAAACCCGCATCCATCAGCCGCTGATGGATAAGACACGACGCAGACGGAGCGGGCGCGCGGCAGTGCGGCAGTCCCAGGAGCGCCGAGGCTCCGACGGCGGAGCGGTTCTTACCAGTACAGCAGCTTGTTGTTGAGGATGGCGGGCGTTTTGTCCGAGGCGCAGTTAATGCACCACATTGTTGCTGCTGCCGCTGATGAGCGCCTGTGCCGCTGTAACATCAAGTTCTGAGCGCGAGGACCGACGCTCCGCTGCACGCTCCCTCTCTCCCTCTCTCTCTCTCTCTCTCTCCCGCGCGCTCTGATCTTCCTCGTCACAGACGCATCATCATCTTCACCGTTATCACTCCTACCAACTCCTCCATTCTCCTCTCTGCTCTTTCTTAGACGTTTCACAAACTTAATTACATTTATTTACATTAAAAAGTAGTCCTCATAGGATTTTACTGCAGCACATTTTCTGCTTTTATTTTGAAATGAATGGTTAAAAATGTTTTTGTCTAAATTAGAAAAGGAAAAAAAAAAACCTGACTTCACAATTAAAACTGTACTTTACTTAAATGATTACATTTTATCTATGGCTTTTTACGCTTAGGCTATTTAAGAAACATTAATCAAAACGTAAATACGTCATTTTAACTTCTTTGTTATTCAAGTATGGAGCTTCAAGAATAACAACAAGACTTTTTGTTATCAAGCTTCACTTATTTATTTAGAATGATACAAATATTGACTCCAAACCGATTTAAATTTGATTGTATAGTTCTTGAATATAATTGATTTAGCTTTAAAAAATGTTATTTTTACCTAGCAATTGTTTTTTTAATTAAAAAATAAAAAAACTAAAATAAAAAAACTTCTCAACGTACATTTTTATTTAAAAACTGATTATTTTGTTATTTAAAAGTCTCAAAATCATCTGCTAATGAATGATTTCTATCTGATCACCTCAAGTTGGGACAAAGACACCTAAAATAGGCCCCGCCCATTTTCAATGATTTAAAGATGAAGTCATTTCTGCTGCAAACTGTCATTATGACATAAAGCAACCAACAGGAAAACAATATTGTGCAATAGTGAAGCTGCTTTGAAAAATAGTGGTGTTGCAGCTTCCTAATTACAATTTAATGCTCCATTTTAGCCGTTGTGTTTACATTCTTTGTCTACCATAAAGTTCACACCGAAGGCGATCAACACATCAGGGCGCGTCCAGTTTGTAAAGTATATTGTACATAGTAAATACTAAATTCAAATGAATTTCATTTATCTAGAACCTCTAGAAGCTCAAGGTGCTGTACATAAAACCATAAAAACACCATTCCCCACACATGCAAGAAAATAAAAAGATAAAACCCTCATAATAATAAACACAGAAACATACAAATAAAATAGAAATATACATATATAGCGCTTTTCTACCGTCCTTGCAGGCCCAAAGCGCTTTAGAGTCACTGACCCATTCACAAACTGACCACGGCTCCACTGACGAATCCTGGCGCCAACATATAACCACCAGGAACAATGTGGGTTCAGTGTCTTGCTCAAAGACACTTCAACGCATTAGCGTCTGGTGCTAGGTTATAGGGTTAGGGTACCGGGTTTAGGAACCGGAACTGGATCAGTCCATGTCCGGTACCGCATCCCGAGGGTTGAAGACCCTTGATTTTACAAACAGCCAGTTGAGGACACACAGGAGGAGCCCTTAACCAAACGCCATGTGTGACGACTTGGGGATGAGAATGTGTTGATTGTAACTAATCACAGAATAATTAAGTAAACATTGTTGAGCTGCTCTGTTATAGGGTTAGAAAACGTCCTTTTAGAAAAACAACTGGTTTCCATTTCATTGACACAATCAAACAAAACACAATCTTCCCAGACTGAAGCACAGCTTGTGATACAGCTAACCATTAAGTAATACTCAAAAAAAACATTTATCATTGAGTCTTACAGAATCCTTTCATTTAAGCTTCCCTCACAGTGCGTGTGTTTTAATAATTCTATATCTCATTTAAGAAACTGTTATGGAAGATTCACAAACCCAATAATATGTCTTCTTCTGTCTGAGGACAAATAATGTATTTTCTGTCTGTGGTGATGACAGAAAAATGTCTAATATAAGCAGACTCCTACATAGAAATGACCTTAAACAGACTAAAAGGTCATCTGCAGCACAAATACACCTAATCTGTCAGCTAGGATGTAAAAGTAATAAAAAAATTCAGCTTTAAATATGACAAATATTTTTACCAACAGGTTCCACACTGGAGCTTTACTGGACTGCAGTCGATGTCTGTCCTCGTCTTATCTCACGGATGTTTATGGCTCACACACGTGTGTCCTACCACACATTACATCTCATTCCTGTTGCCTTTACTTGCATCTCATTCTCCATTTGTAATTGTTCACAAATGGTGACTTCTTGTTTTTCGTTTGCACTTCCTGCAGCAGCTGCAGCATTTCCTGTTTTTCACAACCACGGTTCCTAAAAATGATCATAAAAACTGCGTTTTATCAAATGTGGCTGTCATGGGGCACAGCTGTTAAATGTTTATGCCTTTGAAGTCCCACTCCGATCAGCTTTTGATCTATTCTAAAAGTGTTCCACTTGGTCTTTTATTAGGTTTAGTCAAAATCCAAAGAACACGTGTTGTTATAGGACATTGTTTCTGTAGAGCGGCAGCAGTTTAGCAGAATTTTGCCTCAGAGTGCTGGGCAGAGCTGTTAGTAGCCTGCCCTTGCTTCCCGACATCCTTCTGTTTACTCTCGCTCCTGCTAGCTTGTAGCGTCTTCAACCCCAACCTGACATGAGCGGTGCAAGAAAAATGGAGAAAAGAATCCAGTTTAGATCCAGATTTCAGCTCAAATGAGGAAAACAAAGACGTTCATGGATCTAGTGGATGAATCCGAATGGAGGAAAGAAGCGAGCTCGTGTCGTCTATCAAATTAAAAGTTAAAAACACAATTTTCTTTGGAGTTTCTTTAGAGCCGGGGAAGACTTTAGACGAACTGATGAAGGTTTTTCTGCAAAGATAAGCCGTCTATTGAACTTAAGAAGAAAAAAACGCCAATAATGATGTTTATTTGTATGTCTTATCCTCTCGTACTTTCTTCAGGGTTACAAGCCAGGTTAATAATTCAAAACATCTTGTCACTTCAATAAAAAAGTTCAAATTGACAGAAACGTTTATATTTATGTGAAAACTGTAAAGGTTTGATTCAATCCAAGAAGCTGGAATATGTTGAAATCAGCAACTCTTCCATCCTTCATTATTGATGCCAATATCAGCGCTATTGTTTTGGTGCTACAACACCCCCCACCCCCCCTCTCATCTCTGTCCTTCCTTCAATATCAGGACAGTTACTGTGGGCAACAAAGCGTGGAAAATAAAAGAGCTTGTCTTCAGTTTCCGTGGTAACCGGGGCCGGGGGATTATATGGTTTCCCGCTCTGCTCTTTGACAAAACGTGTTGACCCTTCCATCCTCCTCCAGTCCTTGCTGAGTGTAAGCCCTCGTCTCTGAGCACACCTTCATTCTCGTTCTTTTGCCTCGTTTCCTCTTTCGTTCATGACGCCTTGGCCTACTTCTTTTTATTGGCATTTACCGGCTCCATCACTTCATCCCTCTGTCTTTTTTACCCCCCCTTCCGTCATCTATCCATCCATCCCTCCACATTGACTCGTCTGCCTGAGGACACACTTCTATAATTCATTACTGCTTGTCATTAGGCCACTCCCCTCCGCCTCCCATCCCGCGTCCCCTCCAGTTTGTCAGCGGAATGTTGGGCTCGCTTACACTTGAACTCCAGTCGTTTTGAGTCATGAATTCCTCTCGAATGTACAGAAAGATTTCAGCAAACAATAACAAAACGATGAAAGCAAAGAGTTTTGCACAGACCTTTCCCCCTGGACGGATCACAGGAACTGCTGTGGTGTTAAAATCAAGCTGCTCTCCGATGAGCTCTGCAGGTCATCTCTGCTTCCTCTAGTCATGTTTGACTCCCACTGCTCTGTCAGGCTGACGTAAGCACAACCTTCCACACCTCAGTCCAAACCTGTTTGGTTTAAGCTAACTCCTGACGTCCAAATGCTCAAACATTTATCCAAAACAGACAACAACTGTAAAGAAAATGATCATCTCATTAGAAAAACTCAGAGAAAAGCTGAACTTTTGCTGTTTAAACCTACAAGAAGACATTTCCTGCTTTGGCTGAAATGCTAAACTGATATTAATGAACTTCTGGAAAACTATCAACAAAGACATGGATGATCAGGATTTCTCTCCCAAATAAATAAAACTAAATCTCTCAACTTTTATCTACCAACTTTTTACTTTGACATATTTCCTGTTCTATCCAACAAATAAGAACATTCACACCCATTTTTTTCAGATTTCACACTTTACACAAAACAAATCAGATTTGTAACCTTGTGGTCTGAAAACAGATATATTGAATATATTCAGGATAATATAAAAAAAATAGTTAAAAACTTTAATGAGACAAAACTACATCTTTAAAAATCTGAATAAAACGTGTTAAAAGGCTGAATATGAGTAGACTGTACTGTAGATTTAGATTCAGAATAAATTTATTATTCCCAGATAGTAATTCATTTGTAGCATTTCCAGTGCAGTTTCACACACACACAATCACATTAATGTGACAGACCATCATAGTTTAAAATAAGTATTCCTTGACTTAATTAATGCAATAAAACAACGCTTCATCAGATTTACAACTACTTTTTTCATTTATAGAAAGAACTGCTTTTAATCTATGAAGTTGTGTTACCTTTTAAAGTCTGTTTCTGTTTTTTTTAAAATGATGTCAAATTGGAATCAGTTCTGCAATTGAAAATTAAATTTGGTCTTCTGTGAAAAACTCACTCATTTTCATTCATTCATTCATTCATCTTCCTGTCCGCTTCTTCCCTTTCGGGGTCGCGGGGATGCTGGAGCCTATCCCGGCTACTCATGGGTGAAGGCGGGGTTCACCCTGGACAGGTCGCCAGTCTGTCGCAGCTCACTAATTTTTGCTTTTGCCATACCAATTTGTTCTTGTATAAAAAATAAAAGTAGTAGTTAAAATATTGAAATCTGTAAAATAAGGATTTACCGCTAGTATAACTCATGTAACAACAAAGATCCAATTTTTTTAACCCTAGTAGTCTGAAGGTTTTTGAGTTTTTTCTATTAAAAAATTTGCTCTGTAATTTAAGTTTAAAACAGTTTTTTGTGGCAGTGCTAAATATCCTTTTCATTAGTACAAGTCCAGCTTCTTTAGAGAAATGTTTCATTATATTACACAATAATTCCACAATGAACCAGAAACTGTACAAAAAATACCTTTATTTTTGTAAATTATGTCTTTATATTTAACAACAATCCCCAAAATAGATATCAAGCATTCATATTCTTAGCCACTTGTCCATATCAGGATCTCGGGGTCGCCGGAGCCTAACCCGGCTACTGATGGGCGAAGGCGAGGTACACCCTGGACAGGTCACCAGTCTGTCGCAGGGCCTCAATCACACACACATACACTCTCACATTCACACCTAGGGGGGATTTAGAGTCACCAATTAACCTATGAGGCATGTTTTTGGATGGTGGGAGGAAGCCGGAGTCCCTGGAGAAAACCCAGACATGCACGGGGAGAACATGCAAACTCCACACAGAAAGGTCCCCCATTGGTGGTTGAGTTAATGGTCAACCAGTCAGGACTTGAACTAGGACCTTATTGCTGTGAGGCAAGAGCGCTAACCACTGCACCCATGTGCCATGCAGCCCATTTTTTTTTTTTTTTAACAAAGATGAAACATGTAGAGATAAAAATGTGAAATCCAAACAAAGACAAGATCAAAACAATGTGAAAAATGTCTAATAAACCAGGCAAAGCACCACTAAACTCTACAATATTCTGAGGATTCATTCAAAGGGATTATTCATTCCAAAGAAACGTTTCAGAACTTTTGTTGTGTTTTTTAAAACCAAAAATTTAAGATAAAAACTTTTGCTAAATGTGCACACACAGATCTACAGACGTATGTTTGATTTCCTCCCCTACTCACCTCATAGTGCACGATATTGTGCATTCACTATTTTCTAGTGCTGCCCAAATGTACAATTCCAAAATGGAGTTCAGTAGAAATTTCCCAAAAGTCTTTGCGAATAACTAGCATGCATAGATGCTCACTACATTAGCAAATATAGACATCATGCATTACGGTTCAACAATTTTTGCGGAAAAAAAACATATTTAGTTGTAATTTTTTAATAAACCATCCACATTTTCATCCTCAGAAAACAGTGGAGTCAGAAATAGAAGTTGTGTAATGTTCATATTGATTCAGACATCTGAGCATGATGCCTGAATTGCTTATAAAATCCAGGGCACTGGATAGTCCTACAATGTATAGTATTTTAGTAGTTAGGAATTAGGGCGGGAATTTGGACGTTACAACTTTGGACTATTGACTTGAATATTCTATTCTGAACTGATCAACCAATCAGCATCTCTGTCCTGTCAGCAACCATTTAGCCAATAAGATTGTAAAATGTTGACTGAATAATTAAATCAGATCATTTATTAATTTGTCTACATTTATTTTCAAATGTCTTCTACTTTCATCACAACTGTCAGTGATTGCCGTAATAACCTGAATTGTAAAAAGTGGGGCTGTCAAATCAAATGTCTTGAGCATTACATTTTGTTTTAATAATAAAGCTTAATTGATTGATTGATTGATTGACTGATCATATTATAATATATGAAGCTCTGAAGCTTTACAATAATTTAGTTTTCGAGCTTAACTTCT
>NC_050518.1:21704180-21721307 GCF_002922805.2 Oryzias melastigma | reverse complement strand
GTTGCTATGCAACGGTAAGGGAGGGGCAGGAGGGAGGGGCTGGTGGAGTGCTGCAGAAGTCAAGTGAAGTGTTGCTATGACAACGCAGGTTCCACGCTGTCACTGTCCTGAGTGTGTGTGTTGCTGGTTTTAGCTTGAAGTGGTGGGGGCCCGAGACTGGAGGCATATGGGAAGAAATGCCACACACATGGGCACATGCATGCGTCACACCCACACACATAGACACATGCACACACGTGCACATATCCACATTAAACACTGCCACATTCCAGGCTCTGGCTCCTTTAAAGAACATGAGCAGCACTCGTCTGAACACACAGAAGACATGGGAGGAAAATCTAAGTTGACTTGGCTGTCAAAGCCGATGGAGAAGGATTTCTGCTTTTTAGAGACTGAGCTCAATGACACGACAATACCAGCTGAGACAAAGCGCCCTCTACTGGCCACAAAATAGATCTATTTTTCTAATGACAGTAGATTTATTGAAGAAAAATGTAAACTTTGCATATTTGCTGTTTAATTGTAACTAAATGTATATTTTTGCATTGCATAGTACGAACGGTCTAAAGTTGAGAGACTGAGAAATTGATTATTACTTTATTGATTAAAGGTAACATCTGCTCATTATTTAGTAATAATTTTTCCTTCATTATGAAAGTGGTGTCTCAAAGATAATTTTATTAAATTTCCAATTTTTCAACCAACTTTGGGAAAGCATATTTCATGTGCATCCCTTTCACGCTATTGCCTGTTTTAACCAAACCAGACAAGACACAAGTGAACTCAACAAATGCTAATTAAAGCTAACTTCACTTTAACCCTTAAACACCGGAGCTTTATCTCTAGTGTTGACAGTATTTTGACTAACTATTCAACCGTTTACACAATTCCAGTGGATTCTGGAGAGAAAAAAGCAGCTTTTCACTGATATTCAACACTTTACAGTAGTTAGGTGCTTCTGACTCTTAACGAAAACATAAATCAGCTTTCCTTAATGTGTTTCATAATGACACAAAACTGCTTTTCTCATCATCAAGGTGCTTCCACACCGAAGTGGCCACTTTCAATGACAGGTCGAGCCCTGGTGGGATTATATAAGTTCACTTCCTCCCCCTCCCTTTCAGGCAATTTATCTTTTAGTTATCCTGTGTTTGATATTTCTATTGATTAATTGTGTTGCACATGAATAATATTTTTTCTTGATTGGTTGAAATAAACCATTTCTAATCAAATTTTTAATCTAAAATGCGATTGCATAGACTTTTCATTGAAAGAGGCCGCTTGAACGCGATTCGACACAGCCGACGTGTAAGCACCTTCAGACTTCACTGATTCCTGCTGACTGCATGAACGGTCGCAGTGTTACGGTATGTCAAAGAGCGTCATTTAGGTGACCCTTGTGACATTTCTGGAGTTAAAGGGTTAAAGTGAGGACAAACTAAATCTGAATTAGTTTAATCTTCATGCAAATTACATTATTACACCAAAACCAGGGGTCTGCAACAGGAGGCTCTGGAGCCACATGCGGTTCCAGATGAAGAAAAATGCAAAAGATTTGCAAAAATAAAAGGTTATTTAGTTATTTGACACAGGATGTATTTTATTTTGAAAGGAATTTGAATGTGGTAAAGTCTAAAGTAAAATACATTCAAATGGTTTTACCTACAGACATATATAACACTGTTATAATTCGATTACTGTACAGTATTATTGCAGAAATATTGTAGAGCAGGATTTGATAAATGAAGGCTTAATTGCCACAAATTGTATTTCTCCAAACCGTGACGAGGGACTGTGCGGCTCTCGTTGGGTTTTAGTCAGTAAGAAACTAGAATAAATGGCTCTGTTAGTGTCAAAGTTTAGAGAATACTGACCTAAACAACAAAATATTGCAAATTCTTGATACTTTTTTAGGGAAATTAAACTAAAAATCTAAAGTCAAGCCACACAAAATGGCAGAAGTACTTGAAGTTAAAGACATTTCACTGAACATGAACATCAACAACACTCACGAATGTTGATGCAGCAGGACTGGAAAAAATAAACCTGAAAAAGTCACTTATTCACTTCGACGCCTTTTCTTTGGTTTTGGCGCCTGTCAATCTGTTCACTCCCAGAATGCATTTCTCTGCATGATTTCAGTGTAAACCTGCTTAACCAGAGACCAGTTTGGGTGCAGAGATCTAAACTATCACACAAACGTGTGTCTCCTTGCATGAATGTTGTTCAGTCCTGAAGCCAAACCCATTAGAACTCATTTACAGCGTCCCAGCTGAGCCAGAGCGGGCGAGCGGGCGTCATTATCACGCCGCGTGGCGGCGGTGCAGCCTGTTGCTTTAGGCCTTTTTCGCATCGTCAGGATGCTGCACCTCAGACGATTTCCTCTGGTCTCACGTCTCTACAATCTGCTCGCGTATCTCCTGTGTTTGTCCCAGCTGATGTGTAAAACCAACACAACTGCCTGAAGGCACATTTGGGAAAAAGGTTTTGTTGGAACATGGAAGTTGGTGTTTAAATAAAGGGAGTGTGAGCTGAGAAAGGAATAAGCAAAAACTGTAGCAACACGTGGAAGTCTGCATGTTCATGAACCAGACACAGTCACACAAAAATATAAAGTAGGTTTTTAGATCTTCATTCTGTGGAGTTTTATAGACTTTGACAGAATATTCTGGACGTCTTGATACTGATAGTGACTTCATTTCACTGCAATTCTCCAATTGTATCCCAATTAAATCTTAAATACTGAAGAAATTCCAGCTACGTTAATGTGAGTGTTCAATAATCTAGAACTATCTTATATTCTGCATAAAATCATGATCAGGATAGAACAGGTGTGTAGATTTTATTCAGTGTATTCCAGCAGATAAACTGGCTCCTCTGCATTTAACAAACCATCATTCAGCTGAAGAGTTAATGCCCTCGAGGGTCTGAAATGATTCCGCTTCTCGTCTTATTCCAACACTTTCTCATCCCCGAGTCGTCACACATTGACGCTTGGTTAACATGCGTCACTTTTTGACATTTTGGATGTCCCCAACTCGTCTTTTGACGTGCTGGTTGTTCGTAAAACGATTATTTGGATAAAGATAAAAGTGTATTCTTTAAGCGTGTGTAATGTTGAAAGTGTGTTAATGTTAATGCCAGAGTTTCCTGTCGCACTTCCTTTAGTTGATTACTTATCCAGATCCAGACTGAACTGTTTGTTATGAACATGATGTAAATGTAAACACAGTTAAATAGAACAAAAATGATGTTGGTTTTTTAAATTCTAATCACAGATTGAGACAAATAATTAAAAAAAAAAACATTTGTCTTTGTTTGGTAGCAGAAAAACAAATGTTTATCCCTTTTAATGAGCTAAAAGTAACTAATAATCATAAATTATTTCTCCATTTTCCCAGATTTTGTCAGACGGAAGAGGCTGATTTTAAATGAGCAGCACGTCTTTTGCCGATGGATGAAGGCAGACTAACCAGAACCTGACATGTGTGATGTCTACGGATTGGGTCACCAGCAGTCCAGAATGGAGACTGTGGTTCTGAACAGAGAGCCCAACATACAGAGGAACTCCAGATCCAACAGCATGTGAACACTCTCGCGCATCAGTCTGTCCTTCCAGGTCTGTCTGCACACAGACCTCAAACTAAAGCTTGTGTGAGGAGTCAGAACCGGGTCAACAATGTCAGAATCTCATGCCCACACCCCCTGTCTGAACTCTTCCTCACTAGAAACTGGGAAACAGCGCCACCCTCTGCAGGCCTGTAGGTGCAGCAGCTGCATGTGCGGTAACCTGAGTGTGAAGAGCTTTCACAGGATCCCTCCCTCCTACATTTCAGCAGATCTAAACGCTGAGACGTCTTCATCCCAAACAAGCTGCTGGATTTGCCTGTGCCTCATCCTCCACTCTGCCTTCCAGCTGGATGAAATTTACATGAAGCTCGCATCACTCCCGTCCAAATACTCTGAAAGTGTTGGCCTTTACGCAAATCTAAATCCCACTTGAGGAAACCTGGAAAAAGCTTAGCCTTCAGAAGAGTTCAACCCAAACTGAAACAGTCAGAAGCTGCATTCCTACAGATTTCATGTTTGATCTAAAAGTTTAACCTCCTGCTTCTTAACTGTGTTTTTTTTTCCTAGTATTCATTATTGTTTTCTCCACTATAGGTGCTCCATCAATAATTGGTGTAATTTTGCCATATATAAAAGCAAACCGAACTATAAGATGCATTAAGTGAGAGAACAGAGTCAGAGATAATTCCATCAGTCAGTCAGTCAGGATTTATGAAGCACATTCACAGTAACTCTAGAACTTGTTTGCTATATGCTACACAGCAGGGCTCTGCAACCGTCAACACTTAAAGAGGCTGATTTCTCACTGACCAGGAACCTCGAAGTCTTACTGTACACTTTAGAAAAATAAAACACTGCTTTTTTGATGGTTTGTTATGAAGAAAATCAATTAACTACTGTTTCTTAAAATATAGATAGAACATAAACTTAAAGAGAAAATATATATAACCTAAAGTCCACTAGATGCAAATGTTTAATGGAATTTCCCATAGAACGGCTAATGCTAACGCTAGGTCAACGTGAACATACATTGCTGACTAAATAAACATTTTTATACACTCAGAGGCAGGAATTTTCCAAACTCTTTTAAGGAAATATTTTTCTTAGTAACCATTTGTGGTCTAAAGCACAGTTTTTTGCTAATTCTTTGCTTATCTTATCCTTCTTGAAAAAAGTGTACTGCTAAAGTGCAAGCTCCACCTAGTGGCCAAACGGAAACGCCCTCCAGAAGAAGCAGAACAATGTTTACAATGTTAATGAATGAACATTTTTATTAAAACTTCTCCTTTTGAGAAGCCATGTAACACTGTATGATATTAAATCTCATTATTGTGTATACATTTTTTAGTATGTGAACTGTCTCGGATTAATATAAATATGTTCTAGTAGAATTATATAGATATTACATAAATATATATTATAGTAGATTATTAATGTATTTCTAAACAAATGTGTATAAATGCGTAAACTCAAAATTGAATAGAATCAAATTGAATTAAGTGGGTCAAAAGAATAAAAAAAATACATAAAAATTGGAATCGAATCGATCAAGGCTCTGGTGAATCGAACTGAATCAATTCTGAAAATAATTATTGATACCCAGCCCTATTGAAGTAGTTTATAGCTTTTGATAGATGTTTACATGACTTCCTATCAAAATAAAAGGCATAATGTGTAACATTTCATAATAATGTAGTCGTAGGTACTTTATTATCAGCAGTGATTTCAGCAGAAAGAGTTCATGTGGTCATTTCTGCCATAAATGTTTGAATCTAACCAACCAAAATAAATCAGAGCTAATTAAGTGACTCTTGGAGTATTTTTTGTATTTTTCAAAACCTTTAATTTATTCAAAAATAGCAAGTTTGCCCAATAATCCAGAGGGCCTTATTTCTGGTTGTTGATTTCCTGAGGAACTCGGCGCACAAAAATCTCTCAACATGATTTTGTCTGACTTGTGATTTGTACCAAATGAATAATGTTTAAATTGAGTTACTTTTTTTTTTAAAATTTCTTACGGTACTTGTTGTTTACTTTGCAGTTCCTTTTAAGATGAAAATGTTTTAATTTTTCTTTAACCAGAGAGCCACAACGGAGAGGTAAAAGAGTCGCAGACTCCTGATCAATAGTTTGGCCGCACTAGTGTATTCACAATACCTGTGACTCATATGAAAAGCTAATAAATAACCCAACAACACCTGTGCTTCCTTTTTATTTTTACTTTACTGTTTTTATCTTATTTGTTCTGTATATTTTACTTTCTAGCTTATATTGATGATTTACCATTTTCGATTTTGTCCTAACTCTTTCTTTTCATTCCTTACTTAACAAGTGACAAAATGACATTAAATTACCGGCATGAAGCCCAGTGAGCCGATTTTTCCTTGTGATATTGGGCTATGTAAATAAAATGGAATTGAATTGAATTTTTCTAATCCTGGTTTTTGTTTTCTGCATTATTTTCCCTCCTTTTACCAAACGTTTGGCCCATTTTTATGCATTTATTCGGTATTTCATTTTTGGATAACTTTAATTTTGTGTCTTTTCTTCCTCTCCTCTAAACTTCCTGTCTTTTCTGCCGTCTTCATCATCCACTGTAATTACCTCCTTCATGTAAAAACCGGAGAGGATTCCAGGCGACAGGAGACTTGTCTCGCTCCCATTTGCTGCTCTTTAATCTTCTTCTCGTTCTGTTTTTTTCCCTCCGCTCATTCCAATCTCCTCCTCTTCACTTCCCCTCAAACAATCTCAGTCCAAGTTATAGTTTTATTACAGTAGACCTTGATTGGTCCAGAAAATCTCTGTTGTTCCTCATTTCCTGGAACTTGTGTTTTCATGCGCTTTCTTAACTGAGGACTGCTACAAACCTGAGAAAACACACAAAAAACCCTTCTGTTCTGTTTTGTGTTTATTGCTACAGTCGAAGTTCTGTTGGGAAAAATCAAATGGAATTATTTAAAGTTTACCTCTACTTCGAAAGATGCATGAAAACTGAGCACAGCCGACAAAGTTCAAATCAGCTTTATAAATTTTAAACTTATTTTTCTTGATCTAAGTCCTGCATTATGAAAATAAAGTTTGAATTGCTGTTTACCTGAAATCCTATGAAGCCACTTTATTAATGTGCAGTAGTGGACCCCCTATAATGCAGTATGTGATGCTCTTTATGCAATGCACACGTGTTCTAATTTCTCAAAAATTATTGTTCACGATACCTCGAGAGGACGAGGATATTACATTTTTACTCAATATTCTTTCATTCATTGATTTATCTTTTCTGAATCAAACATTCTGACTTTTGCCCATCATTTTCCAGACAGCAGACAGTTGTGCAGCGTCAGACTTTAGACTTTGTCTGGATGTGTGTTTGTGCGTGCACATGTGTGTGTGTGACAGTGAGAAACGAGCCAAAGGCGCAGTGGATGCAGATGCGGAACTCCAAACCTCAGCATTATTCAATAACACTCTCAAGGCTCTGCTGAGCGTTTGGGCTTCCACATCAATGTGGGATGAAATGGAACTGACCTTGATGTGCCGGTTCAGTTCAGAGCAATTGTCCAATCCGTTTTACATTAGACAGCTCCAAACCTCCACGGGGAAATAGTCACAGGTAGGTGCACAGTGTTCATCAATGTCCAGCTCCCAGCAGCCGGAGACGTGCAGCAGATAGCCAGTCTTTTTCTTGAAGGAGAATCGTGTAGGGAAGCTGTTCTTCCTGCATTCCCGTGTCTCAATAGTCTTATTCCTAGTAACTATTATAAGAGTGATTACTGTGAGCAGAAATAACCTTGTGTGCTGCTTTATGTTACAGACCTGACGTAAGGTACTTTTGACTGGATGAAGATTTTAATTAGAATTGCTTAAACAGCAAATAACGTTTGACATCCGTTAAGGTTAGATGTTTTGAACTGCACTAATGTTTTTCTTTAACTACAAATGAGCAGCTGAAATAAGGTTTCGACTTCCCTCTATTGATAGAGACAAAGTTTGTATGAGTGCGCGGTTTTACTCCCACAGTCCAACGATATGCTACATGGGGTAATTGGTGACTCCTAATAGCCCTAATATTGAGTGTGATTGTGTATGGTTGTTTGTTGCTCCGTGTTTCTCGTGGAACTTGATTTGACAATCACAAAATTACACTGTAATACCTCATTTCAACCCGTAGGGGGCAGCACACAGACCGTTTGTGACTTTTTTCAAGGATTAAACAAGTTTATTTTAATTTTTCAAAAAATTGGCAATGACCAACAGACAGCACTTTTAAAGCCCCATTTATATAGGTCAACAGACAAAAAAAGTTGATTTAGAGTTTGGTTACTCTTTAAACTATTTAATCTGGCCTGCCAAACTAGAATAAATAATACTGCTAAGAATGTTTTTTCCCTGTAAATCAGGTGTCTACCCATAGATGGCGCACTAAAACACATTGACCTTTGTTTAGATGCAGAAAAATATTTTGCATTTGAAGATTTTGCTGTTGATTTTCCTTTTTCCTGATCATTTTAATAACTCTTGAACGCAGCATTTCTCAAAGTTTTTCTTTAGTAAAATCGATCTATCAATGCGACTGGCACTAAAATGGAAGAGAAAGTCACAATTTTGAAATAAAAACTCTAAAATTCATGAGGTGAATTACCAAAACGCCTCTAGTTGGCCCCTCTGTCAAATCAGAACTTTTTGTGGCCCACAAGTCAAAAAGTGCCGTAAACCAGAGTGACAATATTCACCCACATTTGACTTAGGAGGGACTGAGGGGCAAGTGGGTTATACGCAGACACTTTGTTCGGATTTTTCATTTTTTCAACTGTGCTCTACACAAGGAGCCCGTTAGTGCTGTTTAGGTGATAAATGTGGGCTTTTTGCACGGAGTCTGACTGTTAGAAATCAAGATATTAGACAGACTATAGTTTGTGTGGGGATCCTACAGGCACTTACGTAGGATGTGCAAGTTTGTGCAGCAATCTCGCATGGTCACTAAAGAGCCAGTACAATGACTAGAGTATGGGCAGCCAAAGGTTATATTTTGACCCCCCAAGACGTGGCTGTGGTAGTCGGAGTGTTTAGTAAAACCCCTTACCGGTTTCCCATTGATTCTCTATGGTGTTCCAAAACTCTATGGCTGTAATATACTTTCGGCCTCCGGGTGGCGGTGTTTGCACTCTTTACCTGCGGCTATGGGTGAAACAACCCGAAAGTGAGTCAGTCCTGGGCTTTTCTTTCTTTTAGAAATTCCAAGAGCCTTCACGGTCACTGACTATGCTTTTAGCGGCTAGCTAAGATGGAACGGATAAAGTCAAAAGGCCATCTCCACGTCTCTCATCAGGATCCCAGTTTGCTGTTTGGCCAGCTGACTGGGATCCCATTTAGATTTTGGCCCTTTGAGCGAAATAGTTTGGGCACCTCTGGACTAGTGTGGGGTAAGGGCGCTGTATGACAACAACACTTCTGTGTGTGTAACTGACATTATCCTTACAAATACTTCACAAAATACTAATCATGATGGCCCTTAAGGTGGCCACACAAGCATCAAGGGAACTGTAAGACGCACTTGCGCTCCCCTTAAGATGCAGCAGCTCCTCTCTACAACTCTCAACAGACAACCCAAAAACCTGCAGTAAAAAGACTTTAACAACTTTAGTGACAGTATGGTGAGTTCTACTAAAAGCAGCCAATCTGTACTGAGCCAGAGTCTGTTCGACCATTAAGTAATGTTTGGTTGGTTGCTGGGATCACTCTCTTGCATGGTGATACTAACCAGAACAACGCTGTGCCTTAGTCTGCAGTTCAATGGACTCTGATTTAAGACAAATCTGATGTGACGACTAAACGTGCTGGAGCACAATTCATTAAAGCTATGACATCCATCTCATGCCACATGATCCTTCCTCACAGCAGCCAACTGTAGAAATCACAACATACTGCTGCTAACCCTATGGTGCTGTACAACACAGACCATACTGTAAAATTTAGGTTTGATTTGAGCTCTATAGGACTTACTTTCCTCTTTATGACCAAACCCGTCAGCGTTTGGTAAACCAATGAAAAGACTGAATCTGAATTCTTCCTCTACGACTTCTCCCTACCCTTACCAATGATTGCAGGCAGCTGTGATAGATTCAGGTAGAGAATAGAGTGGAGGGCACATAGAAGAAATCACAGCTAACCTGCAAGAACAAAACAGAGGAAAACCAAACCAAGGGGCAAGTCACGACATCTCCTGGTGTATCTGGAGACGGTTCTGGTGTTCAGAGACAAATTTGAAATCTGCTCTGACATTTCTATTTTAATCAAGTAAGAGCGGGTGCTTGTGTGAGGCTCCGCCCACCCCAAAGCAGTCTCAAGCGGTCAGTGTGTCATTTAGCTCCTCCAGCAGCTGCAGCAGAGCGGATGGATATATACACCCCGCCACAATAAAAGTGCAAATGAATCAGATGCTGGCGGAGATCCTACCCAGTTTTGATTTGAGGTTGTAGATTTGATAGTGTCAAAGAACACGTCATCAATGAGTTGACTAAAATGAATGGAGGCGAGGCTGAAAGTCCTGGTGTACCTAGGAAATGACATCTGGTCTAGACCAACTAAACTAATGCATTATTTATTTTAGAGGTAACAAATACAGGACAAATTTCATCATTACATAACAGAAAAGCCAACAATTGATCTTGTTTGTAGCTTTAAATATATTTCTTCTCACTAACTCCACTACAACATCATACTTTGTTATACGCAAAGATATTTGCTTGTTATGGGTGAGTACTACCCCGGAGGTAGTCAGACTAAGGGAATATTGATGCTTAGTACAGTTTAGCATATTTTTATTTTGCCAGCTGGTTTAGAAAAGAAAACATAAGTAGAACTTATTGTCTGGAATAGGAAGTGGTATCATACTGTAAATAAAAACACAATATTTTGTCATTTGATGCTAGATAAAAAATTTCCAGTTTCAGAGTTAAGTCAATATACAATTAAAGGTCCTGCCGTGTGATTTGAGTTTTGGGCATGACGAATCGGTCGGACAACAGCGAGATTTGAGCGTTAAAAGTAAAAAAATCTAAACTTTGGTGGATAGAGTCCAAAACCAACACAGGGGGGGAAGCTGATCGTTCTTGAATATTAATATATTTTTCGTATTTGCATCAAGACAATAATAAAATGATCCTCCATATGTATTAATAATTTTATTTTTCCCTTCTCAGATCAATGAGGTAAAGCAAGTCATCAAACTGGGTCAAAGAGAGACAGAAGTACCGCTGAAAGCGTCCGTGATTCAGATGCTGCTCCTGCAGCAGATGGAGTCGCTCACCGTACTGAGAGAATCTCTGAATGATCTCATGAACCCAAACAGGGAGACGTGATTACTGATGATTTTGCAAAGCCCTTCCAAATAAATAAATCAGATTTCTTAGCATCACCTGTGTCTTCCATTCATTGTAAATTACACATATATAGTCACCGCTCCATGTAGCATCGGTAGCTCCTCCCTCAGGCGTCAAGTTTATGAACACATTTTTGGACAGGCGCCGAGCAGCAAATTTGACAAGCATCCAAATAAAGGCACATTCAGTGTAAACATAGCATTAGAGAAAAATGTCCTCTAAATTGGGCACATTTTATTACATTTATTATTTACAGTTATATATTTCTAATAAAAAGATGATTCTTGGGGGTGCGATGATAAATCGATTAATCGATTTCTATTGCTACAATCCAACCAGATTGATCTATCTGAGGCAGAATAAAATTGAATCGACCTATACCATTAAAAATTGTGTCAAAATCACATAAATCAACAATCATTCTTTGAAAATACAATTTGGATCGAGATACAGTAGGCTTTTATTTACTAGAATGTAATTATAATGTTCTAATAATGTTCCCTTTGGATTATTGTGATGTGGAAAAACAACAGTGGGCTGAAATTTATCAAACTAAAATGCTAATGGATTTGACATTCATTCTTGTTTACTTGTGTACTTATTTTACACTTGATTATCTTGAAGAAATACAAGGAATCTGGAGAACTTCACCTGCACTGTTCAGTACCAGATATTTATCTCTGAGTCACACTGGTGGAAGTTTTGGATAAAGATGTTCTGGATCCATCTTGCTGTTCTGGGGAGCAAACTTTGATTCAAAATCTAAAGCTAAAAGAGTAAAAGCAAAGATACTTTTAAGCTTAAAACATTGTATTCCATCTTTCTGACTATCTTTTCCAAAACAAATATCTAACAAATCTTTCAGAAACCCTCAGGGACAGATGTCAAACTTCATTGTATTGTCTTAAAGCTGTTGTGTCCTGCTGGTCATGGTCCTCTGCTAGCTACAGCGGCTAGCAAACATTCCAGTCCTTAAATAATTGAGCGTAGTGCTCTGGAGTGTCTTAACACTTCACTTCACCGTGGAGTCAGATGGGACCCGCTTTTATTTTGGGCTGCTGCCTCTTCTCCACTAAACCACACCAGTAAAATTCACATTAAGGAATTGCTAAATAGCTCTACAAAATACAAAAGGAAGAAAAAAAGCCTATTTCTGATTATTCAGCTGTTTGTTAGATTTAAAATAATGTAAATGAGAACTGTAGATTAATATGAATACACTGAAATAATGATAATTAAATAAGTTTGTTTCTGCAGGCTGGGACTGAAGTTGTAGTTTTGTTTTTGAAAATATTTGCTGAAATGGGTCAAGTATAAATGTTTAAATGAATGTAGCGCTCTCCCTCAGTCCTGCTGGAGAAGAGAGCAGTCACAGCAACACTGGAAAACCAATGAAAAGAATGTGGTACTCTGTAATCTGCAGGCTCAGCTGCATTTTCAGTTATAAATATGTTCATTTTATAGTTTTTTTAAGGGGATTTGCAATAATAAGATTATCTGATGCAAGTGAAAAGAGGGACATCTGAAGAAAAAAATGCAGCCAGATTGGCCAAATTTAAATTTACATAAAAATCCCAAAGGTAGTGTGATGCTTGCAACCAGATCAATACTTCACATCCTGTCTCTGATATGTCAGCAGTTTTTTCTTCCTACAGGAATCTTGAAAATGATCAGCAGAGCTTTTCTTCACCAAAACTCTGCCGTTTCCCGCTGGAGATTGTCACATTTGTACAAACTGGGGCTTTTAGAAAAAATGATTATCCATTGATTTGACCTCATTTCTTCAAGTACGTGGACAAAAGGAAGTAAAAAAACAGATGTTTGATAACTGCAGCAGAGGCAAAAACATGGAGACAGTCGTGGTGTTTAGAGCAGATATCACCATCAAATTCCCTAAATCCATATAATCTACAACAGGGGTATCAAAGTCAATCACACCGGGGGCCAAAATCTAAATGGGACAAACATTTATTGAACACATAAAGAATTAAATTGTTAAAATATTTAAACCTTAAAAAAGTAATTGTATAAAAACTGACAGAAATATTATTCCAGAATAAATCAACTTAAATCTTCAATAACTTTCAATATTTTACTCTCCATAACAAGATATGACGTCAAAATTATACAAGTTAGAAATAAATTAAATATTAATAAAAAAAAAAACTTCAAATTTCTTTACTTGTATGCCATTTATACAAAAAAATAATTTATAAATATCCCCAAATTTTTGCTCTACATGAAATATATCCTATCACAATTATACAAGATAACATCGGGCCATTAACAATAATAATATAATGATCTAGAGGGCCATAAATAATTACCCCACGGGCCGGATCCGGCCCCCGGGCCTTGACTTTGATACATGTGATCTCCAAGGTCATGATATGAATTCATTTATGATTTAAATCAAATATATTTGCCTTATCAGACATCACTCTGATTTCTGAGTCAGGGACCAAACTGCAGCTTTTTCCTCACGGACAGACGTCTCCAGAGCAGACCTGAGCCTGCTTCTCTTCAGATGACGCCGACCAACTGCAAGCTTCAGCTGTGAATGTTCATAGTGTCATTCCCTTTATCTAAGAGTCGTTTTAAAACCATCCAGAGCAACTATAAAAGATGCAGGACGGCGAGTGCTTCATGCTCCAGTTGCTTCAGTGTGCTGGTGTGACTGGTATTCTCCCAGCAGCTATGGCTAGGTTCAAGCACAGCACGGAAAGGCCAGACGCCACCAGAGTTGTTCCGCATTGTGTCTGTGCGCCGTATCTGAATTCATGTTTGATTTCAAACGAGTTGCAAATTTATTCAGCTGCTGCTTCCCACAAGTTGAGGAGGAGGAGCTGGGAGAGGACTCTGCTTCAGAAAACACCCCCAGGAAAGAAGGAACTCTTCAGCATCTCAACGCACCAACTAAACACTGAATCGTGATTTGGTACCAACAATAACAGGCAGGACAATCAACGCTAAAGACAGATCACTGTCTGTTTAGCTGATCCGTTGGTTCAAATCTACATACATATACATGTCTTATCCAGACCCAGGGGTCCACAACCCCCAGGCTGTGGATCGGTACCAGTCCAAGGGAGAGTTGGTATCGGGCTGCAGAGAAAAAAAAAAAAAAATCTGACCAACATTTATTCTGTTCATTTCAAATCTGATTCTGAAGGAAGTTTTACTTAGGAAAACTGCTAGATTAAAATAAAATGAGCCAGTGACTCCACCCCTTTCACAGAGAACTAAAATAAGCCAGTGACTCCGCCTCTCCCACAATGAGCTGAAATGAGCCAGTGACTCCGCCCCTCCTACAAAGAGCTCAGTTGGGAAAATACATCGGCTATTTTATTAAAGCACCGACCACTAAATTGAAATTATAAAGGTAGTAAAGTAAAAAAAAAAAAAAAAAAAAAAAAGTTTCTTTTTTCAGTGGAAAAGATCAATGAGAAAACCGAAGAAGAGCATTTGACTTCAAAATAAAAGCAATCTGCATTTAACAGATAAAAATCAAAAGTCTTTTACTCCAAATATGGATTCATTGTGACAGCTGTTTTCTACAGACCATAATACTACCCCAGAATAATCAGCAACCAGCTGTCTAATGCTACAAATATGCTGCTAATAAAGTTATGAAGTTCTTCAAACTGTGGATCATTAAAATTAGGAATCGCCAGTTCTAATGACCTTTTCTTACCGACCGATTGTTTAGTTTCCACTTTGACAGTGATGGATTAAGGAAAAATCTAGATCACATTTTAATGGTTCTTACATGAAATCTAGAATACATACAATTCAAGTTTGAAGCAGCTGCAGATATTTAACAAAAATTGAAGATAAACTTGTCCATCGAAAGTTATGGGAAAAAAGGAAAATAAATAAATACTTCGGCCTTGGTCCATATAAAACACTGTCTGACAGGTCTATGACCTGACAAAGGTTAGAGACCACTGATACAGAGAACCTAGAACACACATTCTTAAATGACAAACAACTAGAAAAGTTCAGAGCTTTGATAGATCAGCACTACACAATAAATAGAAAGTTTGTCTGCAAAAACGGAAAAATTACAATCTAGAGCTGGTAATTGCAATTCTAGAGTTGGGTTCATTTTTGTTGAGCTTTTAGTGTCTGATAGAAATTAAGTCTTTAAGTTAGATTGAAGAGCAAATTTCCTTTTCTTGATTTTTAAAAGTGGGTGGCCAATTGAACAGACTTAAGTCCCACTATCACATTCAAAACACACTATAGCAAACAATAGACGATCATTAATGAAAAACTTTAAAAAATCTTTTACAGATTGTGTTAAAACAAGAATGATCAAGACCAAAATAGACTAAACTAAATGTAAACTAGAAAAGTTGCATTACCTGCAGTGTGATATTGCTAGTGTGAATGCTTTTTGATGAAAGTCGTCGCTGAAGATGCTGACGTTTTTGCTGAAAATGGTGACACAATTTACTTTAATTGCTGAAGGTGTTTGCTGAAAATGTTAAAATGATTTTCAAAGCGTTAAATTAGCTAAAAGACTGGAACATTTTGCTAAAGAACTGTTACGGCCGTGGGCCGTCTGGGTTTGGCTCCTTTGTCTGTCCTCTCTTTCGTTCTTCCAGGCACAGGTGCAGTGCTTCACATAATTATTTAATTAATTACATTTAATTAAATATGTGCTAAACTCCAAATTAGCCCAAAAACCTTAGTCGATGCCAAATTGGCTAAAAAAAGCTTAAATACCAGCTAACTCCAAAATAGACTAACATTCGTCAGTAAACTAAATTAGTCAAAAACGTTGCTAAAATAGAAGCTAAACTCTAAATTAGCCAAAAAACTCCAGTAGATAACAAATTAGCATAAAACATTAGCATGTTCCCAAAATATTAGCTGAAGTCTAAAATAGCATAAATAACCATATATACCAACGTACCCAAATAAGCTAGCATCATGCTAATATGACAGCTCAGTTTTTAATTACTATAGACGATTAAAACATGAATATATTTAATCCACCTAAAAATACTACATTTTCAGACTTTCTCATTCATTACCTCTTGAGAATATTTTACTCAATATTTCAAAAACTATCAAGTTTATGATTGCCAAAAGTACAAGCAGTAATTTCCTGAACAAGATGAAAATTCACACAAGTATTTGGATTATTATGCCAAATGTGAATCGTTTTATTTATACTTCTACAGTGAATATGGACAAAAACTGATAATCCCCACAAATGGCTCGATACGTTTTTTTTGGAAACTCGCCACTTAGTTGCCACGGGCAGCAGTACCATGAAACAGATCTCAGTCTTGTCAAGAAATATCCGAAAAAATAGCTTTTTTATTTATACATTTTAAATCACAGCTCAGGTGAGGAAATCTTTACATGTAGGTGTCCTTGTCTAACCTTGCATGTGCTGATCAGTATCATTTCAGGTGCTTTGATGGGTAATTGAGACCAATTTCTATTCCTCAAGACAATGTATGAAAAGGAGGACGTCAGCAAAAATTTTAATTTATTTAAAAAAGCAGTTCACGAAATATGACAAAAAAGCTAAATCCAAGAAGCACAAGGGGTATCAAAATAAAAGCACAGAAGCTACTTTTGTAGATCTCCATTGATGGTAGAGCCTTCCTGGTTCGGTGCAGGTCCAGATAAAATAAAACCATAGCAGCCACATTTCTTAAAAATGTGTCCAGCTAAATGCTAAAAGAACTAAAGAACTGTGACCCCAAACCTGGACTGAGCTGAGCAGTCCTGCAGGATTTCCGTTCTGACTCCAGAAGGACTGCACGTCCTCACAGTGTGCATGTGCCACTGAGGATGCACACATGAATGCACTCTCTGTTTCCCACTTTACTACTACACTTAGACCAATTCAGCAGACACGCGCACACTGGACAAATGCTGATGCACGTTACATTTCTCAATGAAATCCATCAGGAGACAGGCCTTGTGTGCAGATTGAAGATACACAAACACATAGCAGCAAAGCTTCTTACCGTCCTGAAGACAAAAGAGGCACCTTCCATTCATTGACTGAGTGGAGAATAAAACACACACCTTCACACACCAATCAGACGGGCTCTGTCACCTCCTTCTTCTTCTTCTGCTGCTGCTGCTTTCTCTCATCCTGCCCTCCCAGCACTCCCTCTCTCTCCAGCCTCCTCCCCTGCTTTGTCTACCT
>NC_050518.1:21693225-21704016 GCF_002922805.2 Oryzias melastigma | reverse complement strand
CTCTCTCTCTCTGGGTGGATCCTCTGGGGAGCTGCACGCCTGCATCCTCCTCAGCCTCTTCACGTGCCGCCGGGTGTGTGTCACTCCTCGCTGCACGCGCTCAAACTGTCAGTCACATTCATGTGCACTCAGCCGTTTACACACACACACAGCCACACACTGCTCATTAACTACACGCCCCTTTCTCTGCATTAGCACACATTCCTGCAGCGGCAGTCACGTTCACTTGAGCGTCACCCCTCTATACGTGCACACATGCACTCTGAGAAGAACAAAAAAATCCCAAAGCGCGTACCATCGTCACGGCAGGTAAATGTGCATGAAGGATTCTGAGCAGACGCAGTGACAGGTGTGAGTTTAAGCCCGGGCGCCATGGCAGAAGACGAATGATGCGGCCCGTTCACAGCAGATCTGTGCTGCGCCTGCAGCCGACAGCATATCCGTCACACCTCTCTCTGTCTGCCTCCATGCAGCTTGACCCCACAGCCCCCCTTCCTTCCTTTGCTCTAACCTTTTGTCTTTTACTTCCTTCTTCCTGTTCGTCCGAGTCACCTGCATCCTTCGTTTCCGCTGGTCTTTTCTCTGAAACCTCTACTGCGTCCTTCATAACCGTCTTTTGCTTTGTGTTCTCTCTTTCGTCATCTTCTGCAGGTCATTTCAGAGCAGAGAGGCAGATTTGTGATGGATCTCAGATCAAATCATGACAGAGCGAGAGCTCAATAGAACAGGAAAAAGGGTTCCTGAATGATGATACAGGATGCTTCATCCAGTACACAACTGCCAGTTCTGGCACAAAAAATGCTACAGAAAATGACAATTTTTCATTTTATTTTAAAAAACGTCCCCAGTAGTGTTTTACTTACAGTTCGGATGTTTTTAACCAAAATTCCACAACCTAAATGTCTTAAAAAGCCATTTTTCATGTTGATCTGAGGCCTCTGTTTCCAAAATCTCCTCCGAGGGAGCGTGGCTTTTGGACCCCCCCCATCTGGTTATGATAGCTCTGTGTCTCGCTAGCGTAAATCTTCACCGCTGCTACATAAAAACATCCATCAATCTGGGTAATGTCCAGCCGTATGGTTCTGATCCAGATGTCAGCTGGGACGAGGAAATGAAGATCTTCATGGACAGAACTTCCTCCAAAATCCTGATTCTTTCTCCTTCCAGTTCACCAAAGACTCTTTTAGCTAATTCTCCAATGTTTATTGACGTTGCTGTGATCAATACATTCAATCATTGGTTTCTCAGAGTTCTTGATAAAATAATCAAAGCTAACATCAAAATGCTCTTTCATTGATTTACAATCCTTTCCAACTGCGGTCAAATGAGCCGCCGTTCACATTTCCGTGGTCACATCAAGAAGCTCCGTGGAGTCTGGTGGAGATTTTCCAGCGTTCTCAGTCCTGCTACCGTAAGTATTGGATGAAACTCACACCAAAAATCCAGTGATGCTGATTTGACCACAGAAATGTGAACGGCGGCTCATTTGACTGCAGTCAATGTGAAGATACCATCTTCTCTTCTCCAGAACCTGAACTAGACACTAGGAACAGATGAGGGTTTAGTGCATGTGCAGCAGAGCTGTTGATGGAAAGAAGATCATTCATTCAAACAGAGTCTGTCCAAGACAGTTTGATTGACAGATTTAAAAGGAGAAATACTCAGAAATGCAAAAACAAAATTATTTCTTATTATATTTTTTTCTCTTTCATAAGAAAAATGCCACAAATACATGTTAAAAACAAAAAAAAAGGATTTTCATCAGAGGGGGACTTTAAGGATCTCTGCGTTACTTTTTGACATTTTTGGTGTCCTCAACTCGTTGTTTTTGGCGTGCTGAATGTTCCTGTTAAATCCCGGGTCCCCAACCTCCGAGCCGTGAACAGGAACCGGTCCAGTACCAGGACCCCAGGGCCCAGTACAGGTCAGGTTACCGGTACCGGGCACATCCCAAGGACCAGTCTGCATGTGGTACCACATCCTGTATCACGTCCAGTGCTGGGTTGTAGACCCTTGATCTTAGAAACAGCCAAGTTCAGGACACCCAAAACGTCAAAAAGTGACCAAACGTCAGTATGTGACGATTTAGGATGAGAATATGTTGCAACAGAACCTCAGGTGATCCAAAACATGCTCACTGTTTCCCCACTGAAGAAACTACTCAGTACTAATACATAAAATTATTCAAATCGAATCAAACTTTACTGAATATCACTTTTCCATAACTCAAAGTACTCAACAAAAAAAAACATTTTAAAAACTAAAAAGAGAAAATGGATGTCCCGTGAAATAACCTGTCCTGGTAACACCTCCCTTCACTGCAGCGGGGGGGCACAGGGCAGGTGACCCCTCCACACACAACAGTCTGACGGTAGATCTTTGAGGTTCATCGAGGTCTAGTCCATCAGTGAAAGCAGCTTTCTCCTAAATGACTCATGACTGACAGCAGCTGTGGACACTTGGAGCTCCACTTCTGCAAAGAGGAAGCTGATGGGTAAAGAGGGGGCGGAGCTGATGCCAAAATTAGGGCTCAAACAAAAGATCAATCTCTGGTGTGCTCAGAACAAACAACGTACCACTGCATTTAGTTACAAAACAAAAACAACTGGATTATGGGATGGCATTGGCTCAATGTGAGTATGCTTGGGGGCGATTCTCCAAGTTTTTGCATAAAATAAGAATGTAAACCAACTGTAAGAAAACTGAACAAACACATCAATCTACCTGAACATAAGAGTTGGAAGGTGAGGGTCACGCCCCCACAGGCCAACACTGAGACACACAACCACACATATATAGGGAGGTCAATCCTCTCTAAGAAACACTTTTTTAGACTGTGGACAGACACCAGAATGCTCGGTGAGAGCATTCAAACTCCACACAAAATAAATCTAGCCGGGATTTGAGCCAGATTTTGTTCAAAAACTTTTGTTTATTTATCTGTAGACTCACTAAACTTTGTTTCACTTCAATCAAAAGTGTAGATCCTGATGTTAAATGTGTGTTCTGGTGTAAATGTATGGAGACTTTTCTCATCTCACCTCCTCTTTTGTCTTAGTACTTTAATATTTCCAATGATGTTGAAAAAGGAATCAGATCAAGTGACGGTAGACAGGTGGAAAAGACTCTGATTGTGAGTAACCAAAACATTCAAACATCTCTAGAATCTTCCCTGCAACATCACACATTCATGCTTTGATTCCAACCAATCAGTCAGAGGAACACGATGCTGTTGTGGGCGAAACCAATTCAAGCGACCATGAACGTCTGAAGATCCTCTGTTAAAACTCCAAATCTCCTCCACATGCATCTCTGTTCTCTAAATAGTCAGATCGAGGGTTGCAACTGCAACCTGGGGGCCGTGAACAGTGCATGAGGTCATGTGACCGGCTGCTTCCTGAATGATTGATTTCAATTCAGCTGCTTCTTAGTTGTTGTCATCCATGGAAAATAATGATAGCTGACCTGCTTGTGTTTCAGAGATGATTTTTATTACAACTGTGACCATACACAATTCACAGACTGTATAAGACAACTGGACTGAGTGACTCCTCCCCCTTGAAATCCAAACAGGAAGTATCAGCTGAAATCCCATAGATTTCTATAGAGAACTACACAGCTATTACTCATTCATTATATTGGTCAGAATAACCACTCTCGCTCCGATACCTTTTTGACATGTTCTTGATAATCCACATTTTTTTTATTATATTTTTTAATCACAAGTTATAAGCTGACCAATCAGATGCCTCGATAAAAGTAGGCAGCAGATTCTAACAAGCCTGCTTTCAGTGGAAGGGGTGTGGCCTTCTAGAATACTCACTCCTGATTGGAGAGAGGGTTAGCCATAGAATGTAGACTCAGCCGACACGGACCAATCATGGTTTGCTGAGGATGTCTGATTCCAACATGACGACTGATAAATTAGGGAAAAATGGTGACTCAATTGACTTCATTTGGTTGGAACCAAAAGTAAGTTATTTTCTATGAGTAATGTCCACTCACTCAGTCCAGTTACCTTATACAGTCAATAGAGTCCATACCTTTATGTTGGAATCTAACCAGCCCCCTAGTGGTTAGTCAGAAAGAAAAATTCTGGTTACTAACCAGTTAATAAACCCATTTTTCTTTTCTTGCTTTTTTAACTTTAATGTCCCTTTAGGGGCTCCATACTTTTATATCTTTTTTTTTTATCTTAGTTTTTTCATGTCTACTTGGTCTTTCTTTAAGGATGCTTTCCATCATTGTTTTAAACCTTCCAATAAGAACCAGGGAAGAAGTTCAGAGATCAGGTTGTGTGACTCGGGGATCAAATGTGAAAGACTGCCTACCTGCTGAGAGGCAACCAGGTTCCAGACGACCGCAGACAAAACAGAGGGCAAAGGTCGCCAATGCCGCTTACTCCGAACATGCCGGTTTCCTCCTACCTGCACGCCGTTTCCCAGCAGACCGTGGTGTTGGTGCCCTGTGGTTCTCCTCAGGGTTACGTGACATGACTTTTAGTCAGACGTTGCTGCTGGAATTCCATCTTTCAAAACCGTCAGTGTAAAAATCATTTGGAGTTCTGGTGCTTTGGTTGAAGAAAATGACATTCCCTCAAACACAGAATGGCTTTCACATCTGTCAAATATTCCGAGAAGTGATGAGTTCTGTGGGCTCTTAGCGTTTAAAGCCACTGGTTTCCATGGTTTCACACGGCGTTTTATCTCTTCACCAAGCGTCCTTGGAGAGGAAATAAACACATCGGTTCTGATCCTCCAAAACGAGGAGGCGCAGAAGTCTGGGTGTTTTTCCTCCAGCAGCAGGAGCGGCCGCTTTTTCTTTGTTGGGGAGTCGGCAGCTGCAATCACAGTCTACACTGTGTTATCAGCAGCAAACACGCTGCAAGTCTGTCAGTCCTAAAAGTCCACGAGGCTCAAAGAGGGTCAGAAGAAAAAAAGAGACTCAGAAAATGAAGCCTTTCTAAACCTCATTTAGTAAACCTTCTAGATCATGGGTGTCAAACACAATCACACAAGGGGCCACAATCCAAAACATGATAAACTATTACTGAACACACTAAAACTACATTTTTAAAACCATAACTTTTTAACTTTTTACCTGCGATAATGCTAGTGTGAATGCTGTAAGCTGAATTTGGCCACTGAAGATGTAAGTGCTGATAGCTGATGATGCTGAAATTGATGGCTGAAAACGCTGAAGCTGATAGCTGATGATTGGCTAAATCCCAAATTAGCCTAAAAATAATAGTAAAAAAAAGGAGGTTAGCCAAAACAGCTAGCATGTAGCTGAAAAAATAGCTAAAGTTCAAAATATCCTAAAAAAAACTGAAAAAAGAATAAATTAGCCAAAAGAGCTAGCATGCTGCTGAAATATTAGCTAAACTCCAAAAATAAAAGTAGAGGCCAAAATTAGTCCACAAAGCTAGCAGAACACCCATTTTAAAAACTTTAAAACAGCTTTTTGACATAATTATGAATAAAAACTGGCAGGCACATCATTTGAGAATAAATCTACTTAAACCTTAAATAACTTTCAATATTTTACTCTCCGTAAAAATATATTTTGTCAAAATTATACAGATTAGAAAGGAGCGCAAAATAATAATAACAAAATAAAATGATCTGGAGGGATGGATATAATTACTCGGTGGGCCGGTTCCGGCCCCAGGGCCTTGACTTTGACACGAGTTCTAGAAGATGGGAATTATTTTTTAGTTTTACTTCCTAAATTCTTTAATCTAAAATTCTTTAAATTCAGTTTGCTGTAATTCTTTCTTTAGAAAGGACAGATTGCCTCCCTGCTTGAACAGATTAACTGTAATTAGTGAGTAGAAATGTGATCAATCACATTCGGAAGATATCCTTAAGTAATGACATAATTAAGTCTTCATAGGGAGATAATGATCCTCAGTCAGTGTCTTAAAATGTACTATTTACATTCAAGATATCATCACTGCACCGAGCTGCTGAGGTTTCCTCCTGCTCCCCTCCAGAGGAAGGGCAGCTAAACTGGTCATTTGGTATAAAAGAGGAGAAAAAAATTCAACGACCAGCAGGAGAAATGAAGCGTGCTGCTCTGAGCTGAACAGGTTCAAAAGAAACGCCTGATTTCTCCTTTTCTCACATCGTTTTTTTTTAAAGAACTCCTACTATTATAAATGTCTTCACAGCCAATTACCCCACACGGTTTATTTTTATTTTAACAGCTTGCTGATGTGGTTAAACAGTCAGACCCTGAAAATCTGCTGCTCTGACTCCAGCCCTGACCTGCGGTATAAATACTGCAGTCCACATGTAACCCCTGGAGCTACAAGACAAAGAAGCAAACAGAGAAAGTGCTGATGCAGAGTCTGTGCTGACAGCGGCCTGGTGAGTCAGTGAGCTCACCAGCTAAGGGTTTAATCCTGGTGAGAAGCAGCACTTACAGTAGCTCGTGGCTACAAACCGGCGCTCGCTACGAAATAAACTCATTTCACAGCAGCTTTGTCTGGTTAAATGGGCTCAGATCCCCTGAAAGGCAGAATAACACACATTATTGCCAATTTTCACCTCGTCTTTCCTCAGTCAGCCAACAGCGACGGATTAGCCACTGTATTATCAGGTGAAGCCATTTAATAAAAGTCTGTCTTTGAAGGAACACCTCCAGCAGGTGTTCACAGAGCGTTCGTACCGCTTTGAAATTACAGACGTCGCCCTCAGGCCAGCAGGGTCAGAGGTCGGCAAAAAGGTCGGCCCGTTGGTGTCCGTCAAGGAGCAGCACTGCTTACAAATGAGTCAAGTGGTGAAAGCAGAGCGACGCGTCTTGAGTGGAAACCTTCTCCAGGGTCCCGTTTCTAATTTGCTTTCAGGTTGTCAAAAGTCCAATTTCATTCAGCGAACAGGAATGAAGCGCAGATGTGTGAATGAGTTTCAGCCATGCCTCCCTGCAGATCAGAGCTCCTCCTCCCAACCACTAAGACTTTAATTGAATAATCTGGTTGCTTTCTCCTTTTCCTGACCTCAGCTCCACTCAGGAGTTACACCATCAATACACGGGTGCTATGGCAACCAAGAGTGAAAGTTCACACCTTTCTTTCTTATTGTTTTTAGGGTCTAAAGACAGATTTTTCCCAATTTCAAAGGCCTATACCATAATTTTCTTGAAACTTTCAGAGCAAACTATATCCATAAATGTAAACGTATATTATCTTTGGGACACGAAAGAACAAATTATTTATGAAATATTAGTTAAATATTAGGAATATTAGGTAAATTACTGCACTGTGGTTTTGGAACCCTAACCGACTGATTAGAGACATAATTTGATTTCTAGAAAGATCTGAACAAATAGTTGCTTCTTAGTTTCCATTTTGATAGTCTGTCTCAGGGGTCTGGATCATTTGCCAGTAAAAGAGCAATTTGGCCCCGTTTAGTACTGATCAAAACCTAATGGGAGCCGCAAAGCCTTTTTTAAGGAAAATTTGATAGTACTTTGCATCAATACATTATAATTTTTTATAATAAATATTAATTACATTTACTTTTAGGTTCGAATAAATACATAAATATGAAGATAAACTATATTTTTTTAAAGTGTAAAGTCGTTTTTTACTTTTGAAAGAAGCTCATATGAGTCTTTCAAAATAAAACACTTCCTGTTCCAAACAGGAACATTCAAGTGAAGCAAATGCATTCTAAAACAATAAAAGACAAGAATGACATTTTTTCTTGTTATACTTTAGGTTTACTTTGGTGAGCTGTCATCCTTTTTCCTACCTACTACTGCTGTTTACTGGAGCATAAACATGAAACATGATTGGTTAATGATCCAGTAGAAAAGTATATGAAGAACACACAAATTAGGTACTATCCATTGTTATGCAGCATGAGATAAAACACACTTTAAAGTCATAAAACAACTTCAGCGATCATAAAAGAGACGATTTTTGACCAAAGTTTTGCCTAGTATTTGTGATCTGTGTATTCTGGAGGAAGCACAGACCAAACGAGATCTAAAGATGTCACTTCAGTCATAAACTTAACTAAAATGAATTAAAAATAAATGCTAAGCTAGCAACCCTTACTTTTAAAAATTATTATTATTTTATTTTTCTGTGGCCCGAGCCACTGTGGAGGAGTAAAAGAGCTGCATCTGCATCAAGACCTGGTCTATCTTATACGTAACAATAATGGGGGATCCATTAGATCGTTTTCCAAGAAGTTAGAAGACACAATTAACCATTTAAATCCTCTAAATTCCTGATTTTAGGATGTCAATCATTCATGTACTGCTTAAAAAGAATAAAACTCCTGATTGACCAACAGTTCTATATGTGGCGCCAACATCAAGGAAATAAGAGTGAATGAAAAGGATTCAAATAAACAGTTTCACAAAGACTTTTGTTAGAATCAAAGGAATTTTTAATCTCATTCACCATTCATCATAATCATCTCTCATCATTGCAATAATTATTGACAAAACATCATCTTTATCAACATGACAGTTGGTAGGTATCACACAGAACACTCATCACCTCCACTTTCATTTTCACATACATTCTCAGTGCTTTGACTTTTAGTATTTCATTGTTTTATAATATACTGTATATCATCCATAGTTAATCTTTTTTATATATAATTTACATAAGAATAAAGTCAACAGACCAAAGAATGACTATCTGTATATTTACATCGTTGAACAAAAAAATAGGAGAGATAATCAACGAGAAAGCGGGTGACAGGAAATCACTGAGAAGGATGAAGAGAGGAGGAGAAAAGGAGGACAGAGATACCAGTTAGCATGAGTCATACATGTTACCCATCCACAGCAGTGACCCTGGAGGTCGCCCCACAGCAACAACCTCTCATCCAGGCTTTACTCGTCTGCCGCACCGGCAGGTTGACAGGATTGTTGCCAAGGCAACCCATTACCGTCATCACTTGACGCAAATCTGTTGTCAAAATATGTAAACTTTTAATACCGTTATAGATTTAGTACTTTTTTTCTTTCCCCTTTCGAATACTCACAGCAGTTGAAGGTGATGCAGTAAAAAGAACTTCTGAGTAATTCAGTTGCATAACTGATTGCATTTTCAGAAAATCCTGTCATCTCATTGCATGAAAAAAGTGATGCCTTAGACATGTTTAAACCTCTCCGTTCTGTATTTATTGTTGTTCCGAGCTACATTCTGTGAACTTGGATGGATCAGCATTAAGCGCTGTAAAGATCTTATGCAGGTTTGTGAAATAAAAAAAGAAAAAGGCAGGGGAACCGGGTTACAACACTTAATAACAAGTGAAGAACAAAATCCATTTCTAATCTTCACCAGCCTGAATGATACTTCCATGAACCTTTTTAGAGCAAAAAGGGAAATGATGGTGGACTCAGAGAAGACTGGAGGTGTGGGGTAGAAATGGTCGAGTATGAAGGAGTGAGGGGTTCCTTTTTCCATGTGGTTCCATTCCTCCCATCCTCCCTCCTCAGTGACCTAGAAACTTGTTGACCTCGTCACACCCAGTAGAAATGTGGTTATTGTTGGACTTAAATGAGTGAAGTCCATTGACATTCACGTCATTGATGAATTTGTAGGCTAAGTTCAAAATGGTTCTGATCCAGTACCGACACACAAACGTGGTGAGTAATCAGTCCGAGCCTGTGCTACACATTAGACTGAGAGTATTCCTTCCTTGTTTATTGCTGTTTTTATTGCTCCAACAGATCTTCTCTCACAGACAGACAGAACTCTTTGAGGGCTGAACTTCTTCATTCCTGTTTCCAAAATGTTTTTAATGTTTCTGAGCAGCATTCACGTGAAGCTAGGTTTCTACTGAGGAGCCCGGTTTGGTTCAGACCAGAACGGTTCAGGTTGGAATCATAAAAAACAGACATACTGCTCTCTGTTTTGCCAAAATCCTTCCTATTCACCAGAACTCAGGTTCTGGGTTTAGCTCAAGGAATGGTATTTTACCACTGGGTTGTATTTAGATCCATGTTTGTGACTCAGTCACAGCAGCATAGAAAAAAGCAACACAAGGTCTCACAAAGGCAGCTATCCATGTCTAGTGTGACCCCTGTGTGGCTGAATTGAGTTCTGGTTTGGTGTATCTGGACTGTAACACCTGCAGTACCTCATGTTTCCACTGCCAGATCTCTTGATCAAGAGGTTGGTTTAGCTGCACTCACCAAGAAGATCGTTCTCTGCACAACCACATGGCACCAGGAAGTCAATTCTACAACTACAGACATGAGAAACGGAAGAACAACGGGTGGAGCCAAAAGGTCTTTGTTTCTGATTACAGGATGTTGAGTGTTCTTTACTATCCTACCCAGGAACGTGGTCCATACTTTCTTTTTTGTATGCACAAGTTTCTTTCTCTGGTGAATCAAAAGCCTCACTTCCACTAAGTTGTTTATTTTCACGGCGCATGCATGGTGTAGACCACTAGTGTGTCATCGCATCACTGTCACTAGAAAAGCAGCAACAATGGAGGTCATCCAGCAGCTCGTCTTTTTCTTGATTTAGTTCTGGTACATTGAGGATAACAGGAATTTAATGTTGTGTGAAAGAAGAACAAACAGAGAGGAAAACTGAATCGCTAGCTTGGGTGGCTACAGCGACTCCGCCCCAACAGTCCCGTTCTATTTTTCTATGGACCTAGAACAGATGGGGGCCCTCAAGAGGTACAAGATGGTATTGTTTAAAGTCTCCCTATGACAATTCTTTTTATTTATAAAAAACGTTACCAATAGTGTGTAAATTGGGATTATTAAGCTTTTAATCAAAATCCCTCAATTTAAGTGTCTTAAAAA
>NC_050518.1:21666995-21693058 GCF_002922805.2 Oryzias melastigma | reverse complement strand
CAGATGGGGGCCCTCTAGAGGTACAAGATGGTATTGTTTAAAGTCTCCCTATGACAATTCTTTTTATCTATAAAAAATGTTCAAAATAGTGTCTAAATTATGATTATTAAGCTTTTAATCAAAATCCCTCAACCTAAATGTCTTAAAAAGCCATTTTTCATGTTGATCTGAAGTCCCTGTATCCAAAATCTCCCTGAGGGGGTGTGGCTTTTGGAGCTGAGTAGCCCATCCCCTGATCCCCCCCACCCCGTCTTATTATGATAGCTCTGTGTCTCGCTAGCGCAAGTCTTCACCGCTGCTACATAAAATGTCAAGCAATTTTCAAGCTATTGCCACCGGAAGTAAACACATTTTTGTGCCGGCAAAGCTTCTGGTTTTCAAAGTAAAACTAGCGAGTTTCTTTTAAAACCGAGACCGAGGTTCCGTTCATTGACAAAACTTCTGCAAAAATGAATCAATCTTAATACCGGAGCTTTAGCTCCAGTTTTTACATTCTTTGGTCATGGTAACTTTTCAACAGTTAACACAATTAAAATAACTCTAGTGCATTCTGAAGCGGAGAAACGCAGCCTCGTGCTGATATGCAGAACTGCACAGACGGACGTAATCAAGATGATGACCGAGATGACGTTAAATGTTTGGAAGAATGCTGGAGAATTGAAACTGCTGTTTGCTTCTACACCACCTGGTCACCTGAAGCTGCTTGGCACAGACTGTTGGCAGCATGCTCTATGAAATTGACTAATTTAACTATGTTGACTTTTAAATGATAGTTTTAGTCAGAACAATACCAGGAATCAGAACAGAGAAGATGAAGTGATGAGAATCAAAGATAACTGTCCATTTGCATAAATCCATAAGCATAAGTGAAAGGTTTGTTATGTAACGTTAATGTAAACACTTAAATAAGATGTAATGAATCATATTCCACATGCACACACATAAAGTATATCCAGAACAGCAGATTTTGAAACTTTTAATTTATAAAAAAAATCTTTAAGAATAAGACGGCAAAATAAAGCAAAGTTTGTCTATTTGTGGTATTTAAAAATAAATATTGTACATATATATCTTGTCTTCCAAGTTAAAAGACAATTAAAGCTCAGACAAATGTGTACAAAACTCAAGCACAAACTAAAAGCAACGATGTGCCTGAAAAGCTGGATGTAAATGTCTAAAATCAAACTTTGCAGCCACCTCCGTTCCAAACACTGTTGTTAAGTAAGAGGTTCCACATTAGAACAGAATTATTCAGCCTCCGCATCCTCACCTTAAGCTAGGCCTTGTATAAATAATGCTGCATTCACAGTTCTTCTGAAGTGGGCAGAGGATTTTAAAAAGGTGCATTACATAGAAGAGCAGGGTGAGAATAAATGCGTCTTTCAGAGATTCTTTTCTGTCCATGTTTTGTATTAACGGTTTGGTTAAGTTTGACCAAACTCAAGTAATAACCGCTGCTAACATGCTTATAGGTTTAATGAAGGCTGCCAAACAGACAAGACGAAACCCCAGTGGATGATGGGAACGTGCACATGCCTTGGACATGTGGTCAACACTACTCTTTGCTCTGGTGAGCAGGAAAGTCAAAACACAATTCTAAAAAAACAATGATTATAACAAAAATGAATGACAGATTTGTGAGAATTGAGTGATAGTGACGTCGGAATTCAAAGACACTAGTTTTCCATAACTCTCTGTTTGGAGGGCTAAATGTAGGGGTAGGGAAAAGCCGGAAAAGAATTTAGATTTGGGCTTAAACTTAATTTACAAAGAGTAAAAAGCACCACTAGGTTCAACTTAATCTACTGTGGACAACGCCACCAACCAGCATTCAATAAGAAAAGAGATACACTTAGCCTCATCGCTACATGAAAGACATGGATGACGCTGAAAGAGGAAAACGGAAAGAGCCGTCATTTCGTCTGTACATTGACGTAACACTGAAACTGGACTCCTCTACCAAATGAATAGCTTCATATTGGAGCATTATTACAACTCTGAGAAACTTTGTTATTTGGTCAAATGCACATTTTGTCATTTTAGATTCCATTCTAGTTGTCATGTACCATGAAAGGTTGTTGACAGCGCGCTATATAAAACAACCAGCAGAATATATAAACAGATTCTCATTCCCAACTCCTGACATACGGTTGGTTAAGGACCCCTCTGCGTCAAAAAATGTTGCTTTGGGTGTCCCCAACTCGTCGTTTTTTGACATGCTGGCTGTTCTCTTTAAAGGGACCATACCACAATTTCACAAATCTAATATGAAAGTTTTTGTTGATCCCCACTAGCTCTGTGGAGAGATTGAGTGTTAGTGTTGGACTGGGGACAGTGCTGGAAGAGCAGACTCTTCCTGGAGGCGGCGGTTCACATCATGCTGATAGGACCGTTTTTATGGGTATGGGAGGGGCTACTACTGAGAGCGCAGGTTTTTAGAGAATTACTCGTAAATGCATGAACGGATGAGGTTCTTTATAGAGCGGAATGAACATTAAAATACACCTAGAACCTCAAAAAGTAGAATTTTCATGGTATGGCCCCTTTAAATCACGAGTCTTTAACCTCTGAGCTGCAAACCAGAACGGTCCAGTACCGGCACGTGGAGCGCTACGGTACCCTAACCCAGTGCCAGTATTGGTTCATGTCCGGTACCAGGTTAGGGTACAAATACAAAGTTTGGGTACCAGTACTGGACGCGTCCTAAGGACAATTCACCATGTGGTACCGCGTACCGAGGGTTGAGGACCCTTGATTTTACAAAGAGCCAGCACGTCAAAAAGTGACAAGTTGCGGACACCCAAAACGTCAAAAAGAAGGGTCCTTAACCAAACGTCAATATGTGACGACTTGGGGATGAGAATTTGTTGATGTTCATAGAAAACACAGATAGCAGTGATTGTCACTGTTACTTTCAAGGCCAACTTCAGCTACAAAGTGCTTTAGGTTCACTTTATAAGCGAACATGCAAACTCTACACAGGAGTTTGTCTTCTGAAACTTAACTGCCTCAACTATCTAACCTATACAATAATATCTGGGTTGTAATTCTGATGTATAAACTTACAGCAGATTTTTCATCGGAAATAAATAACCGATAATTTGGTTTAGAGTTCTTGCAGCATGTTGACATTTGGCAGTAGTGGAGAATTAGCTTCAACATATAATAACACAAACGACAGGAGTATGAATTGACTATTTTAATTACTGCTTTGATATAGTTTCCCCAATCAGCACAAGTTACAAACAATTGCAGGACTTTCCAACATATCCAACACGTCAAAACTTTAAATCGGGGGTATCAAAGAAAGTGCTGAAGTGCCTCAAGACTTTCTGAGGGAAAAAGAATGAGCTCCCTTAGAAAGTGTTCCCTCATTTATCGGGGGGGTCAGATTACACATTTTAAGGTTTTTCCCACTTTTCTCTGTTGTTTAAACTCTTAAAATTCAAACCTTCATAGAAAAATCTGTCCAGTTTTATAGAATGACACCAAAGATCTTATTAATCTGCGATTAGTCGACTATTAAAATAATCGTTTGTGGCAGCCCTATTAAAAATACAACTTAAACAGATACACAGGAACTGCAAAGCAAAAAAAAAATGTAGTTTGCCGTTTTCAGTTTTAACGTGTTTGGTTACTGAAAACGAGGGCTTGCTTGATAAAATTGATTAATCGATTTGTATCGATTTAAGCTTGATAGATCAATATCGATTCATAAAAATATAGATCGATTTAGCACATAAAGCTAAAGACCGCTAGCTTAATGCTAACGTTTAATGGAATTTACCAAAGGACGGCTAATGCTAACGCTCGGTCGACATTAGCATACATTGCTGACTAAATGAACATCTTTACAAACCGAATGGAATTAATTTTCTAAACTCTTTTAAGGAAATATTTTTTAAATTAACAATTTGCGGTCTAAAACAGTTTTTTTCTCATACTTTCTTCCTCCTCTGGAATAAGGTGTAATGCTATAGCATGATCTCCACCTAGTGGTCAAACTGAAACTGAAAAGTTTAAATGTTAATGATCTGAACATTACTGTTAGAACTTCTCCTTTAGAGAATCTATTTAACACTGTATGATATTAACAATCTCAGTATTTCACTATTACATTTTACAATACGTGAACTGTATCAGATTAATATAAATATATTCAAAACATGAATATGAATGCATTTCTAAACAAATGTGTCTAAATATGTAAATGTAAAATTAAATTGAAAGAATAAAAAAAAAAAAAATCAGAATCAAATTGATCCAGGATCTTGTGAATCGAATCATTTCTGGAAATTATCGATACCCAGTCCTACTGAAAACACAAAAAACCGTGAAGTGAACCAAACAGAACTGCTCAGCAGAAGAACGACATATCTATGAAATGTTGAATCAAAAGGTCCAGGGTGACGTTGCATCAAAAAACTCGACTTACATTAAACATTGGTCAAACGTGTGCTCTAAAAATGTATAAATGTATTTTCTTTAATTAAGTAACATTTAGACACAATCAAGTGCAGTGAACTAGTATGTTAAGCCATATTTTCCTTAATTCAGCATTTAAACGAACCTTCATATACTGCACAGGAAACTCTTCCAAGATCCTTAACTTTAACTTCATCCTTACACATTTAATGTTTAATGTTTAGGAAATGGAATCACACATCTTTATTAATCTGATCAAAATGAGCGGACATTATGGATAATAAAAATCAGGACAATTATGACCAACCCCCCTCCAAAACTCAAATCTGTCAGATGGAATCTGCTCAGAAGATCCCACCCCGACTCAAAGAGCTGTCTGTCTCTCTACTGTCATCTTGGCTCTGGGACCGTTAACAGCACACTTGGCAGACAGACAGGTTGTTTTATTTATTTTTATATATACTAACACGATTTTCTTGGCACTGAATCAGAGGAATATATTTTTTTGGGAAGAAAAGGAGGGAGGAAAAGGAGGAGTAAAAGCTTTAGAGTCAGAAGACGGACAGCCATGGGAAGAAGAAGGATCTGTGGGATGGGAAAAGGACACCTTCACCTCCTCCATCATCTTCCTCTATGCGTGACGGAAACCTGCCGAGTGTGTTTGCGTGCACTCCGGTGGTGACGGAACATCTGCCACCTACCTGACATTTTAAGTCGGAAAATTAAACCTTCAGAAAAGAAACCATTTATTACAACAATGTCTGAAGAACGAATAAATAAAACTAAATAAAAATGCTACATCAGGAAATATCAAGAGAAGCGATTTATGTGACTACTGGCTTCATTTTTATTCATTAAATCTTAAATTTTGCTCAGAACTTCCTGCTTTTATTTTAATTTGAACACATTATTTTGTGCATATTTTGCATTCTCTGCTTGCACGTCAGAATCACGTCAAAACAACATTTGCCCAGGAAATTCCACTGAAAACTCTGTAGGCAATGCTGCTTCAAACACAAAGCTTCATCTTCTTTAAAAAAAAAAAAAAAAAGGTTTTAAATATTTCTGCAGAATCTGTGAGCAAGCACCGCTCTGTGAGGAGTCACTGAAAGAACTCGTCACTTTTTGAAGTAAACATGACGTTACAAAAGAGGCAGGTGGGAAGCGGTGGTTGCCATGGGATACCACGACCCTATTGCCTAAATCGCTGCAACAACCCCTTCCGTGCACACAAACACACTCGAACAAAATGTCATCCAGATAGAAGTATCTCCATGCTGCAGCTGCTCTGAGCCCCTCCGGCACCAGGGTCTCCCTAAAACTGTTGAAGGGGAAGCACTGCGTATGGTTGTTTCGGAGCTGAGCAGGACCTGCAGCTGCAGGGTTTAGCCTCAGATGATTTCTTTTTTATGTTGCATGTGCTTATTGTCTTCTTCATTTCTGTCGCTGCTTGACGTTGGTTTCACGGCATTCTGTCCTTGTTTCTGCCAGCTCAGACCGCTACTATAACCCGATTGGTTGTGCTTCTTTCAGGATCCATGGATATGAGTGCAAATGAAAAAAAAAAAAAATAGTAAAGAGATCCCAGGCTTTGATGTTGAGCGACTGAAAACGACAGAAACGTTCCGACTCCAGAAGCTGCTGATCGGAGCCTCGGATCCTCCTGCTGGGTCGGGATGGTTTGGAGCAGAGGAGTTCTGGAGGATGTTTGGGTCGCTTGAGCTGTTCATGAACCCAGCGGCGTGTCCCAACGACACAGAGGAGTTTTCACTTCCTCCTACCTCAGTTTCCTGCTCAGACAGAACCGGGACATCCAGCTGCTTTATACTGTCGTGGTGATGCGGCGAAGCATCACCAAACTCCGCCTGCGCCGGGCACAGTGGGGTCATTGCTTTATGACAGAACTCTTCAAACCCAAACAGGAGGTTAGAGTCCAGACTCTGACGCAGGAATGCACTCCAGTCCTGCTGCCTCAAAGCTGCAAAGTTCTTCCCTGTGATCTGGTTTCTGAATCTAACCAGCGGTTTGAAAGGTGAAGAAACTGGATCGGCAGCAAAGGGTTGCAAAGCCAGCTTCATCCTTTTCCCCTAAGAGTAAAAGTTTTCCTGTTTTTGCAGCTGTGCCTGCAGACTGAGGCAGATTTTCTCGCAGTCTGGCGACCAACTGGCAAAAAACAGAAGACAGCCGCGGCAAGGGGTAAGGGGGTGGGCGGAGTCTGTTTCACCCCTTCATTCTACCTGGAAAGAGTTGGACGGGGTTTCGTGGTCGCCCCTGGTTACCTAGAGGAAGGGCTACTGCACTCGGAGGCGGGGCAACAGAACTGATGGGCGATGTCATCATCTTCCTCGTCTCTGAGAGGCAGATCAACAAACAAGAGAGGAAGAAGAGGAGGAGGAATAAAAGTGGAAGAAAGAGGACCATCAGAGACAGTGAAGAGAAGCAGACGACTTCTTGCGGTATCGCAGTCGGCCACCAGATGTCAGTGTTTACACATCTCAGCTGGAGTCCAGCAGCTGAGGTGAAGCAGCGCCCCCTATTGAATCAACACATCTGCACCCTGTCAAGTTCCAAACTTTGATCACACACTTTTAAAAGAAGAGGAAAGGGAGTGAGGGATGGAGGCAGAGATGGACGGATAAGAAGAATGGAGGGGTGAGGTGAAGAGGAAGCCGAGGCTCTTTGGGACGGTGGCCTCTAATACACATTAATGCAAATGTAATGTCAAAGACTGCAAATGAGTGTGCTTATCGCTGCGGCTGTGATTTTTAAACAAGCCTATAATCCGTCACTTTGATCCCATTCAGCAGTTTGGTGTCCTTGTCTCATTTGAATAATTTAATGGCCTGAAGATCAGGCTTCTCGGCCTCTCCAGGAGATGTGGGGTTGAGCTGAGACAAGAGAGATTTTTGTTATTTCATTAAAACGTATTTTCTTATCATGGCTGTCTCATGTTTCCTGTAGATGTCCTTACGATCTGATTAAAGTCCATCTGATGTCTGCTCACCCGGGCTTTCTGTGTGATCCACACGAGGAAATCACGTCCCACTGAGAGAGCGGTACGAGGTTTGAACCCCACGAGTACGCTGCCACCTTCAAATGAAGGTTGTTATTTGTTGTTTGTGGAAGTTGCAGAACAATCTAAGGATGTCCCCATCAGGTTTTCCCCATTCTGATCTTAGTAATTTGATTTGAGCAGAGTTGGGAACTTTTGTAAGACATATATAAAAAAATAAATAAATCCAGGTTTTCCTCAATTTTTATTTGATTAACCTTCTTTTATCGTTTCACACTTTTCAGAACACTTCTGCGAAGTAGCTTGAGAAATCAAGTAAAAATAGGTAACCATTAACTAGAAATAATAGTTAATTATTAACTAGTAAAAACAGGTAATAATTATTGATGTCAGAACTTTTGGTGTATATAGCTTTAGTATTAGGGTTGGGTTGATAAAATCGATTAATCGATTTGAATCAATCCAAGCTTAAAAGATAAAAAAATCGATCCATAAAAATAGAGATCGATTAAGCACTTAAAGCGAAAGTCTGCTAGCTTGATGCTAGCATATAATGGAATTTCCCATAGGACAGCTAATGCAAGTGCTGGGTCGACCTAAATATGCATTGCTGACTGAATAAACATATTTATAAACTCACAAGCAGGAATTTTCTAAACTCTTTTAAGGATTTTAAAGTAACCATTTGTGGTCTAAACCACATGTTTAGCTCATTCTTTTGCTTATTCTTCTATAAAAAAGTGTAATGCTTTAGCACCATCGCCACCTAGTGGCCAAACTGAAACGCCCTCCTGGAGAAGCAGAACAATGTTTACAATATTAATGATCTGAACATTTTTGTTAGAACTTCTCCTTTAGAGAATCTATGTAACACTGTATGATATTAAATCTCATTTTTTTCACCAGTACATTTTACAGTATCTGAACTATACTTTATGTATAGTGCAAATATGAAATGCCTATCTAAACGGACATGAAATAAGTATCAAACTAAAACACATAATACTCCTATAGGAGAAATGTGTATCAGTATATGGCGAAAATAACTGGAATAAATTGAGCAGAGAAAAGAAAGATGCCGCAACAATATAAAAATTTTAAAACTACATTAAAAACAGTATAATCAATGACTCCAAATCTATCTGGAATAAATAAAAACTACACATCCCCGAGGTATAGTGTTCATTTCGCTCTGGTTGATGTTTGTATTTGTACATTTTTGTTCCTTCTTTTTTTTCTTCTGCTATTGTATTCTAAATCGAAAGAATGTTTTGTGCTTTTCTTTCTAACTGATTGATTTATTGATTTGTTGAAAGGGGCAGACAAGTTTTTCGTCTTTATGTCCCATTTTATTTTTTTTTCTTTTCTTTCCATCATGTTTGAGTTTATCACTTTTTCCCAGAGCTCGCACTTTGTGGACGGTCCCTCGGCAGCCATCTCACTGCCGTCTCAGTCGGCACCATTCTCATTAAAAAGGATCAAAACCTGATTGGTTCTGTTGAAATGCCTTTCTATGTCGTTGCTTGAATTCAAACAAATTGATCGAGACAGTCCAAAACTTTTATCAAGAGTTATTGAGCCCGGACGTCCAAATCTTTGAATATCTTGCAAACTTTATTGAACTGTTTTTGAAATGTTATTGAACTCTTCCTCAAACTACTGTAGGATTCTGCTGGGCAATAAAATGTTATACATTCATGATCGGCAGACTTCTATTAGAGTATTTATCTGGAATAATGTGTTTTAAATATATTGTGCTGATCATATTAATGAGAATAAAACCAATATCCGAACTCTGACCAGTATGCAACATCAGATTTTTTAACAGGTCTGAAACGATGAAACTGTATTTCTAGAATAAATCATGAAATAAATCATGAAAAGCCACAATACAGAGTACAAGAAAGAAGTGTGTATTCTCTTTGTGGCGTTGATCACTCAAGAGGAGAAAAGGCCTGTTATGAACCCGTTCAGTATTTAACATTTCTCTGTTTTTTGGTTGAGGTTTCATTGTTAGTTTGCTTTTTCTTAAAAGAAAAATCACCACAGATGACGTTACTTCAGCATACATTGATTGATTGATTGATTGATTAACCTACATTCCTGTATTCAATAAATCTATCCTAAATATTAGAGTGAGTTTAAGGCCTCAGAATGCAGCAGCTAGGAGAAAAAGAACGCAGGACGGACGGAGGAGAGGAGCCAACTGAACTCAAAACAAATATTCAAGGTAAATTGGCAAAAAGGGAAAATTATCAAGACATTATCAATATCATCTTTAAGTTGCATGCCATCCCATAGCTTATCAAGCAACTCAAAATTTGCAATGCTGGATATGTGATAGTCCATATCTCATTTTCTTCCGTCTCCGGCGTTCTACTGTATTTACTTGATAAAAGAAGTTCTCTGTTTGATGTCTTTTGTTAAATCTACGCCTCCTTGAATCAATGACTGCAGACGTTTGTGGGTGAAGTTGTATCAGTTTGCATCTGTCTCTCAGCATCCAAAACATAGATGCAAAACAGCAGCCGCTGGTTCATGTTTCCAGCTCACTTTTTTGTGCATTCTGCCAGAAATGGACATATTTTACATTTATTTTAAACAAAAGTATCAATGGATTGCATAATTACACACAGTAACACTTTTGGGCATTTAGTCAGTACAAACATAGTACTGTTCACCATGTTTCTTGGACGTCAGATCCTTTCATTTCACATAATTTTAATGTTCTGACACTCTTAAATGAGGCATAGATTACAATTACAAGAGAGACAGGATTAGAAGAGACTTTGAAAGGCTATTGATGTGAAAATACCTCATTCTAACAGGCAAAACAAAGTTGCGTTGGAAATGCTGCTGTTGAAACAATCATATTATTAGACAGAACAGCACTGCTGATTGGCATCCACACATATCCCACCGAAGAAAGTTTAGGTAATTAACTGATATTCCCAGTGGGAGGTCAATGGCCTCATCCAATGTTCTGGATGTGGTCGTTGGTATAGACAGTCTGAATGGACGGATTTGAACAAGGATCTCAGTGCCTTAATCATTACCCACTGAGTGGTCCAGTTGAAGTTCATCCAGCGGCTCATTTTTTTCCGTTTGGCTTTTGGTACTTTGTATATACAAAGCATTTATTGTGGCTTGAGAGAAGACTGCTGGTGGCGAAAAGGAATAAAGCCGCTTTCTTGGCATATTATTTCGTCGTTATGACCTTTTGCCAGTCAACGGGTTTCAACGGTACCTCCATGCTAACTGGTCCGTTGCATTTTTCTATGGGCCCACAACCAATTTAAGTCCAGCTTACGGGGTCCATTTTATAATGGAAACTCCAAATTGGACCGCATGGTACTGTATTGTACTGCTCAGTAGAAATTAGGCATAGAGTCCTTGGTAATGTGTTGGTGGTAATCTTGGTTTTAGGCCATACTCTTACTGAGCAGTATAGTCCTCTTTGGATCAGTTGGCTCACTTTGGTAATTACATTTTTACAACAACTGGGAGGACATCTGTGCAACACTGGATCATTTGTGTTGACGGGTTAAACAGAGATCAATGTACTTTTTAGTGATACCTTTTTTTCTGTCTTATTATGTTCTTAAACATTCATTGCTTTGTGGTAAAATCTGCTGCACAGAGCGGTCTGCCTCTTATCTGACACTTCACCGGCTGCTGTTTTGTGTCCATCATTTCAACAGTCCACGTGGAGCCATATAATATCTGCTCTGAAAGAAATCGATTATAGAAGAGGTAATACTTAACCCTTCTCTTTGTGGCTGGTTTAAAAATAAAAGTAATAGGATCATATTTAGATCACAGAGTGCTGTATTTTTTGGCCATAAGTAGATCTTAAAATCCTTTTTTACTTAAAGAACTGAGAGTGCACTTTACAATCCAGTGCGCCTATGTGTGACTTATGCTTGTTCACAGCTCTCCATTAATTTTTCATAATTTCCTCAATTGTATAATATAAAAACATAAAGTCCCTAATTTTCTGAAATTTGAATTTTGGTTAACCCTTCAACACTGGAAATGTCACTGGTGACAGGAATTAACACACTCTGTTTGAACTACCATAACTCTTAGATCGTTTACGCAATCAACTTAATTCCAACGGATTCTGACGCACGGAAAAGAAGATTTTCTCTGAGTCAGAATACATTGGAGTTAGACTAATCGCATTAGCACTTTATTACTGTAAAGTGTTACATCTAGGTCTTGGCGATAAAACGATAACTATATTTATCGCGATAGAAGTTCTTTTTCTCGATAAATGAAGGACTCTGTCGCAATAGACTTTTATTTTGAAGGGTCTAACATTCCCGCGGTCACTTCCGCTGATCATTTTGTGTAATGCTTAGTTTCGGCTGATGAAGCAGCGGGAAATTTGGTGATTTTTCATGAGAGTCAGTCAGAACTGAAAAAAACCCGCTTGACTTAAAGCAGCAACAGAAAGTTTTAAAAAAAAAGTATTGATTTGGTGACCGAGATGTAGCATTAGCATTACGCCAATGCTAACGAGCTGCTCTGGGGTCACAGACCGTTTTAAAGTTGTACAATATTTTTATTGACTGGACTTTAAGACATGGTGGATAAATACAACAAAATTAATTCAGAGGACATTCATAAAAAACTTTTTTTTTATATAATAACAGAATTGAATCCCTCCGTATTAGCAGCAGGTGTTACACAAAAAACTGCAACTTGTGTCAGAGGTTACAGCTATGATGAACCCCCGCCCTGCCTCTTTCCCTTGTGAGGGTACTTTAATGTAAATGATATAGCCTATAAGCCTACAAAAACACAATAACAATATTCCAGATCTTATATATACATGTATATATATATATATCTTTTCTAAGTTATCTGAAAAAGCAGTTGCATCATGTTCAGTGCATTTGTTATGTTGAAAGTATGACAGGAAATAAATACTTAAATCTAAACAACCTGATGATGATTAGACATTTCGTTGTTGAACTGCAGAGCGTTCAAATTTGACAAATATAGTTATTTGGCTTATATTGTGATATATATCATTATCACCTAATATGAAAAAAGCTGTATCATGACTTAAATGATTCTATATCGCCCAGCCCTATTTGCAAATTAGTACAAAGTTGCTTTCTCTCCTTAATCCATGAGTGTATTTGTCAAAACTGCTGAAGAGTTACAGTAATTCAAAGAACGTCAACACTGAATCTCTGGTGTGAAAGGGTTAAGAGTTGACTCCCCCTGATCAAAGAAAAACAAAAAAAACAAACAAACAAACAAAAAAAAACAAGTCTACACTATCAGCCACTGGGTGATCTTTCCGAAAGAAAATAAGGATCAGCATCTCTATGCAACAAAACATTCAGCATCAAGAAAATGTTCAAGAAGTGACAGACGTGACCTTCTTCAAACAGCAGACAAATATGAGCTGAACAAGGTCACACTAACCCTCACTGTCATGGCAGCATGCTGGTCATCTGGTGAATGCTTCACTTCTGTGTGTGTGTGTATTTAAGCCTCAGTCTGTGGAGCCATCCTCTGCTGATGACGCATCCTCTCAGCTCTCACACGCCCCTGCTACAGACTTGCTCCATATCAGCAATGCATGACTTTCAACCGCCTCATAGCATCGAGGTTTCTGCACAAAATGTGGATCATCAAATCTTTGCTTTTATCCAATAAATCCTAAATCCATGTTGGGGAATAAGTTATTTAAATTATCTAAGAGAGCTTAATTCTGTAGGCGTTTCTATTTCCACCAGTGCTCTCCTCAAAGCGTTGCTTTTTCCAAATATTAATACGATTTAATTCACAAAGCCCCATTTCACAAATGAAGCCCTCCAAAGACATAAAATAGATATCCTTAAAATGTTTAACCAGAGAAAACATTTATTTTTTGGCCATAAGACCAAATCTGAAAATTAAAAAATGTAATATATGTTGTCCATTAAATGTCTCATTAATCTATGTGCCTATTTAACATTCTTGCAAATAGGTGTAATCTATTAAATTATGCTTACTTTCTACCAATGCTAGAGGTTTTGCAGTAAGTTATAGTGGAGCTGGTTATTTAAGTAATTGCACATTTTGTGGTACAGGCACCAAATTTGGCACGAATGTAATGGACCCTCGCGGCGCGGAGTGCGCGCAGCATCCGCTCTCTCCTGCAATTCACACCAGACGCGCATTTTTTCGCGAAGGTCTTTTGTTTTTGCCATCATGGGTAAGTTAATAACCTAAAAAATATTGCCCCATGTTTCTGTTAAGAAGAAGCAAGTAATTTATCTGTTGTTGAGACACAGAGATAAGTGTGTGTGGGTGTGCGTGTGTCTGTCTGTTTGTGTATTTGTTTTTTGTGCGTGTTGTGATTACACATTTATTTTCATTTCTACAGTCTATATAGATACAAAAACATGATTGCATTTGTCAATCGCAGTGTTTTACTGGGAAAAATATGTTATATTTTGAAAATAACGCAGATTTTCTCATGTATCTTGATGCAACTTCCTGCCAGAATTGACGCGGATCACAAAATAGACCAGACGCTGAAACGATCCGCTGCACAGCGTGAGCCTTCCTCGGAGGACTGCGGCTCTCTGCGCCTGGTGTGAACCACACCATAGGTTAACAAGGGTGCTGAATGGAAGCAGACTCCATTCTGCGGCGCTTTCAGCGGCCAGCGTGAACCAGGCGTTAGCCTTGAGAAAATCCAAGATTTAAAAAAATATATAATATATTTACAACAGTATTCTGAAGACTGTATTTTAAGCATGAACAGCCCATACTATTGAGACTGGGTAAAATAGACATGTAATATTTTTATTACAATTGACTGTATTGCCGCCATCTGTACGAATAGCCACCATTTTGGATTTTTCTTGTGCCTGAAGGGATTTTCTGAAAGAGAGGACCCTAATATACATTAGGTGCTTGTACCACAAAATATAATTTTTTCCTGAAATATCAACCTAATCAGCTCAGCTAAAAGGCCAAAGATCCACATTAGACGGTTGTGGTATTTGGGTTTTTCAGCAACATGTTGTCACTCACTGGTATTATGCTGTAAATGATATAACAAAGTCAATATAGAAACCCCTGTGAGTAAAAACAATCCTGTTGAATCTGAGGTTATAAACGAAAGCTCTCTCATATCTAATCATGATCTAGATCAGGGGTCACCAACCTTTTTGAGACTGAGAGCTACTTCATGGGTACTGAGTCACACTAAGGGTTGCCAGTTTGAAATAACAAATTTGCTCAGTTTGCCTTTAGTTATACATGATTAATAATGATACTCCTGATACTCCTATTTGTGAAGACATTGATTTCTCACTATAATTATCAAAAATAACAAGAAGCTAGGAAACAGATATTAATATTCAGTGCTGCCACAAGCGATTATTTTAATAGTCGATGAATCACCGAATATTTTTTCCGATTAGTCAACTAATCGGGTCATGCGCAAACTGGATGTAAAGTACACATCTGATCATTAGCTTTAAACTAACTAAAAACTAGATATATACCTGAAATAATGCTAGTGTGAATGCTGGAAACTGAATTAGGACGCTGAAGATGCTAGTGCTGATAGCTGAAGATGCTGAGGTTGATAGCTAAAAACGGTGAGGTTGATAGCTAAAAACGCTGAGGTTGATAGCTAAAAACGGTGAAGCTGATAGCTGAAATCACTAAAGCTAAAAGCTGAAAACACTGAAGCTGATAGCCAGATAAAATATTTGTTACATGCCAAATTAGCTTAAAAAATTGAAAAAAAAAACTAAATTAGCTAAAATAGCTAGCATGCAGCTGAAATATTAGCTAAACTCTGAATTAGCCTAAAAAAGCAAAACAAAAAAAAATCCTAAATTAGCCAAAATAGCCAGTATGCAGCTGAAATACTGTATTAGCCAAATTCCAAAATAGCCTAAAAACCTTAATAAATACTAAGATAGTCCAAAAAGCTAGCAAAATGCCATTACAACTCTCAATTTACTAGACTCTAACTCCATAAAATATAAATTAACAACTAATTGACTATTAATAATATTTTAATAGTTGATTAGTCGTCGATTAGTCATGGCATCGTGGCAGTCCTAATCAGCACTTTATTAATCTCAGTAATTGCTACATTTTCACATGATCACTTACATCACTTACATTTCATGGGAAAAATGTCTCATTATCACTATGTTGTACTATGTTTATCAATTGTGTATTTTTTATTCAACTTACATATTTTTAAACAAATCTTGTCACATTTTGAACTAATGACCAAATCTGCAGCATTTTTAGCTAAATTAATGATCTTTGAACTGGAGTAGCTCAGAGGTCACCTAAACGTATCTAAAGTTTGTGTATCATGAACATATTTTTAAAAAGTTTTAATTTATAAATCTATATAATTTTATGTAATGTAATTTTTGATGCAGCTCAAAAATGAGTTGTGCCATTTTAGAAGTGACCCGCGGACAACTTGTGTGGTCTTTTGGGCCAACCTGGAGGCTGCGGACACCGTGTTGGTGACCCCTGATCTAGAAGCGTCATCTTGTCTCATGGACCAAGACTCAATTCCAGTACAGTTAAAATTTGGCCTTCTCGTTTTTCTATCCAATTATATATTATTAATTAATAAGATTATGGCTGAGTTCTTTCTGTGTAGAGTTTGGATGTTCTCCTCCTGCATGTGTGGGTTTTGTCCAGGAACTTCAGTTTCCTCCTACGGTCCAAAAAAAAAAAGTGAAAAAGCTTAATTCTAAATTGTCCCTACAGATTGAATGAGTGTGCATGTGTGCTGCTCTGTGATGGACTGGTAGACTGTCCACACTGTACCTCACTTTCCACTGATTTAATTTCAGTAGGCTCAACCAATCCTCATGACCCTGAACTGGAGAAAATGGGAGTATTCCAATGAGGTCAGGTCATCCTCACTATACTGTACATCTACAATGGCCACTGGCTGGAAACAACATAATTATCCAGCTTCAGACCAGCAAGGACTTTATCAGTTAATTATCCAGCTTCAGACCAGCAAGGACTTTATCAGTTTGCACCACCAACGTTCTGACTCCTGGTTTATGATGGGAAAGAATTTGAATAAACACAATCTAACGTAAGAAGTCCTATAGTACTGTATATTCAAGCATGTTTGTTGTCCAAATTCTATTTCATTTGAACAGTGTGAACATTTAAATGTGGTTCCGAATACAAACCACGACATACCATGCAGCTGTACTTAAACTTTCCAGGGTCAGTGAAGTTCAAGAAAACTGAAAACTGCACTGAAAACTGTTATAGACATATGAGTAGAACATATCTTAGCATTGCTCAAGAGAACTGTGCGGCTGTGGTGCAGTGGTAGGGCTCATTGGCTGCATGTGGATCCCTATTTAAATTCCACAGCTATAAATAAACACGTAATATTTAGAAAAAAGAAATAAAGATTATTTAAAACATTAAAGCATTACAGTATTTTACATTATTCAATAAAATTCAATGAAGCACTTGTTAAAAAAAGACAAAGATTTTTTTACATGCCAATATGAAGATTTTTTTTTTTCCCATTATGCGCTAAGCAATTGGTACCAATTCGTTTGAACAACTTTTCGATTTATGTCATAATTTGAACGATCCAATTCACTGACCTAAAACAGATCAGGACATCTTGAACCCCAAACTTTCACCAGTGTGATTCAAAGATCAATATCTGGTATTGAACAGTGCAGGTGAAGTTTTCCAGATTCCTTGCATTTCTTCAAGATACTCAAGTGTAAATTAAATATGTGTACAAACAAACAAGTAAACCAGAATGAATGTCAAATGCATTCACGTTTTAGTTTGATAAAGTTCAGCCCACTGTTGTTTTTCCATATCAAAATGTATGGTCACATGACTTTGTACATTCAAAGCGTTTCAACTCATTGGACTGCAGTTTTGGTTGATCAGTTTTTGCTGCATCACGTGTTTTCCATTGTGATGAAATTTTTTAATTGATATTTTTCATGGTATGGGTCCATTCCATCGATTCTAGATCGATTTTGTTGGATCCTAGGTAAAAAATCAATTAATCAAGTCCTTGATTAATCATTACACTGCTGCTGTCAAATTAACTGGGCCATGATACAAAAAAAACCTTATAAAGTGTAAAGACGGCTTTGACTTTAATAAACTGAGAAATAAATCCCCCTAAAATAAACATTTGGTTCACCAACATTGAAAAAACTTTAGATTTTACCATATTCCATTTTTTAAATTAAATATATTTAGAAAGGGTGCCATATTTAAAGTTTTGTGTTACAGTTAATTATTGTTGTTAGTATTTGTGCAGAAATCAAAGAAAGTTCAACCGTTCCTTTAGGAATGCTCTTTAACTTCTAAGTTTAAGTCACTCGGCTTCCTGAGATGTTTGGGAGCAGCATGAAGGGGGTGAGGAGGTGATGGCGCAGGGTGAGGAGAAAGAGACAGAAAAGTATTGATGGCATTTTGGAAAGAAGGTGGATGAGGGGGAAGGAAAGGCGGGAGAGGCTGCTTCACCTTTAGCGCTGCTCTGTGTGTTTGTGTGTGAGTCAGACTTTGCTCAGCCTTTTAATACAGGATATATTACCACTGTGGAGGGGAGGTGAGTTGTGGGAGGGAGCAGGTGAAGCTTGAAGACTAAATGTATTTAGAGCAAATTATTTTACCGAGTTCAATCCCAGTAACATATTTCTGCAAGGAAAACTACATCTGATTTCATCTCAACTCACACTATCAGGTGGGAAACACGTCTTATGAATGTCAAAGATTTCTATTTTCTGAATATTTATTAAGAAAAGCACCAACATTGGGAAGGTGGACATTTATTAGAAAACTATGATAGTTTTCTAATAAATGTTTGATGGTTGTGGTTTATGAGACCAAAATACTCATCATCCACCACTTAAACTGCTTCAGATTTAGGGAATGACTTTGGAATATGTACTTTAGCTTAAATTTAAAATCACAATATTAAGCATATTATTTTTTTTAAGGAATTCAGATTACCAGCAGTTTTGATAATCACCCGATCAGCTGTAACTAGCTGATAATTAAGCTTAAATTCAATTTTAAAGTCCAACTTCTTTATTTTCAAAGTAGTGGTCATTTAATTATGAGTATGCCATTTTTTGGCCAAAAAAATGGACATAGTTTATGTGAAGTTGTAGAAGTTCATAAGAAATTTGCCTCTGAGTTGTGGATGCTAGCTCAGACGAGGAAAACAAAGATCATGGATCTAATCATCTACCGGTGGATGTATCAGAATGGAGCAGAGCAGGGAAATTGTGGCCCGCCCAACGTAGCTCCTAAGTTACAAATAACTGTTTTACAAATGCCATTTTTGCGTCTGCTTCTGATACACAACAATTTGAATATAGAAGCATTAAAAAATGCAATTTTAAGCTTAATTTTCTTTATAAATGTTGTCCATAAAGAGAAACATCTCACATTAAAACACAAAAAAACAACACTTAAAAAAACAGTTTTTCAACAGAATGTTAAATAGATCATTTTAAATAAATAGTAATCTTATTTTTTTACATTTGAGTTTTCTTTTTTAATCCAATTCTTAGGCAAGCTTTCATGATCTACAAGCCAAAGTGGTGCACAATCCAGATTATTTTTGTTAAGAAATATCTAAATAATGCTCATCTAAAAGCAACATATTTTTGAAAAAATAACTGAAATTTTAAATCTAATCATCGACTTAACAAGGTTTCAATCCACCAGGATTGAAGTAGAAGCTGCTCTAAATACATTTCATCTTGTTGGCCTCTTTGTTGCTGGAAGTGATCGGGGGGAGGCCGCCGGGGGCAGCATGGTGGGTGGAGGCAGAACTGGGAGGAGTGGGTGAGGCAGGATGTGGAAGAAAGTGGGAAGGGGGGGACTCTGGCCCTTACCTTGCCTGCTCGTGGTGCTTGGCGGGGGGCAGGGCGCAGGGAGGCTTGGGCAGGCGGAGGCGCGCGGGACAGCAGTACTGATGGTAGGTGGCGTGGCTGTTAGGAGGTAGGCTGGAGGAGTAGAGAGAGGAGGAGGAAGAGGAGGTGGAGGAAGGAGTGGTGATGCTAGTAGGGTTGTTGGAGGTACGACAAGAGGTGGTGGTAGTAGAACAGGTGGAGGAGGAATAAGACCTGACAGGAATAGAGATAGAAATAGAAAAGGAGAAAAAAGAGAGAAAAATAAAGTCAAGAGAGAAACAGAGAAAGGTGGACAACAAGAACAATGACAGACAGGCACACATAAACAAACGCCATTAGCACAGTTAGCAAAAACAGCGCGGCATTAGCAACAGCTTAACATACAGCATTTACAGCAGCATTAGCAAAAAGCTAACAGTGTTAAGCAAACACACACACACATATATATATATATATAATAGCATAGCTTAATAAATCACAGCCACATACCATCAGCACACAAGTACAACAGTCTTAGCTTATGATTACTTTATCGTAACATGTTAGCATTAACTTAGCACACAGTAATACTAGCAGCAAAGGGCAGTTAGTGTGTAGTCTTAAGAGGTCCTGACACCAGCATACAGCATTAACAGACAACCACAGGTGTTAGCTTAACATCCAGAATATCAGCTTAGATGTAGCAAACATTATTAGCACTAGCAGTTAGCATCACAGCATTACATGAACACATTGAGTTTAAAGGAGGAAGATGATGCACAGATAAAGACAATTATTATTATTATTTTTAATTTGGGAGATTTTTTTGTGAGTGTAACATTTGCTAATATTGGGCACCAATACTCGGTTGGATGTTCAACCAATTTCTTATTGTGTTTTGCACAAATCGATGCTTTAGGTTTATCATTTTCAAAAATTGTACAGTTACAGCTATACAAATATGCATCTAAAAAAGGTTTCTCCAGGTGAAAAAGTTTATCCAGGTGATTTGAAACTATGGGTTTGCTATACTCTCACTTCAAAGGCACTGTTGTGATAATAAAGCCTTTTACTATTCCATAACAATGTAAGACAACATACAAATTATGCATGTAAAGTAGTGCTGGGCGTTATGGAAAACATTACCTATCATTAAATTTACTATTTTTATTACAATAACTATATATATATAACAAAATACCCCAATAAAGTATATTTTCTGTTAGTCTCTGAAAAAAACATAAATAAAAATGTCATACCTTACTTTTCTCTGACTTTATCTTTTTAAATAACATGCAACTGAAGAGTTACAGATGAGAAAGATTTTTTAAATTGTACAAGAGTTTCCACTTTCTTAGTAGGAAAACACATTTTTCCAGAAAAGTGCAGCAATAAAAATATACAAATAAAAAGGATAGGAGAGAAATAGCACAATAGACACTTTTCTATCGCCCACATGATATGTATTGTCATATCGCCTAGCACTAATGTCAAGTAAGAAAACAAGGTAGAATATTTCCTGGTTGCAAAAATAGTTAAATGGCGAACATTTTTTCAAGATTCTCTGCAAACCATGCCATATTTGTAGGGAACATGTTTTTCACTGGCAGAACTGGAAATGTACCACTTTTTTGGTAACTCTGGCACTAACAAGCAGCTGTTTTATAGGCATCTCTGAACATAGACCTCTACAGTGGTCAGTTAGGCTCCAACAATCACCACTTTAAGAATGGCAAGTTTCACTGATTTAGATAGGCTCTTCATGATCTGGATTGGTCAAATTCAAGTTCCATGAATGTTAGGCCCTAAAGTGGACACCCCAAGAATAGACCACTACAAGAAAACTTAAGAACCCTAGTCAGATGTATACACTTTAAAAGTTAAGGCCATCAACTCTCAGCCAAAACAGCTTATATACACGATCCAGACTACTAAAAGCCCTAAAAACAAAGATCAGTCAGAATGGAGTAAAGACTGTGTAAGAAAGATAACTAGAGAAGTGACTGTTCTTGATAAGACACCCGTGGAAATAGGAGGGGAGGCAGTCAGGTTTTTGACAACAATGCTTAACAAACTTCAGGAGTAAAAAGAAGCCTCAGCAGTTGTACTGGTACGTTATTTATTTATTTTTTTTATTAACAAGGAAGATGTGCAGGCTTGTGGAAATTACAGATTAATAAAATTAATGGCTCACAGATTAGTAGTAAGAAAAAGTAATGGAAGAGTAAGATCTGAAGTGATTATTTATAATAATAAGTTTGGGTCATTTAAAGAAAATGTGCTATAAGTGGGATGTGATGTAAAATGAAAGATACGCTTTTATGCGTCTTTATAGAGTCCAAGAAAAAGCATGATGGGATGTTGATTAAGGAACTTTGATTGTATAAAGAACAGTAGTATGATTACTTGCTGCAGGACATGTGTGAGATGCGTGGTAAAGTGGAACTGCATTACTCATCAGCTGTAAGCCCTTTTCATGCCATACAATATTTATTTTTTGTAGTGATTGATAAACTGAATGTCGAGTTTAAACATGAACTATGATGTTTGCAGATGATACATGATGGGATGTGGAGTGACAGCTACTGGAAAACAAACTAGATAAGCGAGATTTCTACTGGAAAGAAGACTGAAGGTTGCAGAGAATGTATAAAATAGACATCGATCTAAAACTGTGAATTTTAAGGATGCAGAGGTCAAGAAGTTGAGGGATTTAGAATCCACAGTCCAGATCGAAAGGAGAAGTGTGGGGAAAAAAAAGTCAAAAAGCATGTTCGAGCAGGTTGTAACAAGTGGAGAAAGGTGTCAGGTGTGATGTGTGGCGGAAGTGCCAACAAGGATGAAAGCAAAGGTGTAGAAGACATGAGAGAAGCCATTTTTAGAGATGGTGGTTCTGAGAAAAAGGCATGAGACTGATTTCTGTGTATTGGATTCTAGACTGTAAATTCAATCTCAGACAGATTAACAAATGTGTTGATTTGTTAGGTTGTTTGAGGTTTGTGAGTTTAGTTTTGAAAATAGTATTGCAGAGATTACTAAGCATTAGCCATTCAGGTCATTTTTTATGATTGTGTCAGATCTTAATAAAGAGCAAAGCATTCAAAAAGATAGCACACTACTGGGAAACTCAAACTCTGTCTCTCCAGTCAAGTGTCATGCTTGCCTTCAGTTGGCAGATATTTCCCTTCTGACTCAACAGACAAGCTTTTGATTGAATATCATAGTGAACCAGCTTATCTTTTTGTTAATATTAATTTATAATAATGTAAATCTTTTACTAACTAATGTCATATATGGTTAAAAAAACTTCTTGATGCTTTGATTAGAATTTAAGTAGCAAAAATGTGCGCTAAGCTAATAAAATGAACATTCAAAGTAGAAGATAGAAAATTATGTTTAAAGTATTTTGGATTTAAAGGATAAAACAAAAGGACAGTTGAAGGCTGACTCCACTTTCAGCCTAGATTTGAAAAAAAATGCTTGAGGGGTGGTGTTGGGGGGTTAACGAGAAAGCAAGCTCTCCGAAAGCGACCTCCGGCGTTCTCGGCATCAGCATTGTGGAGTGAGCTCCACCGGTTTCGGCATTAGCTCCGCCGCCAACGGTCGCAGAGTTGTTTGGCGAGCTTCAACTCTCACTTTTGAGCATTCAAAGATGGGTGGGGCTTTTATTCTGAAGCTGCAGAGCATAATGATGTGGAACTTTTGAAACGATGTGGGACTTACACCAATTGACCAATCACAAAATTCAACTGTAATACCCAGTTTTAACCCATAGGGGGCAGCACATAGACGGTTTTACACTATAATTTCAGGAATTAAACAATTTTATTTTAAATTGTCAAAAATTTGACAAGGACCAACATACAGCACTTTTAAAATCCCATTTATAGAGATCAAATGCCAAAAAAAGTTGATTTAGTGTTTGGTTACCCTTTAACATCAAACATATTCATGAAGAAAAACTGTTCTCAGGAACATATGTGCTAACAAAAGCAGAAAGCGTAAAACGACTAATCAGAACTAAAGAGAAATTGGTCCATCGCTTACAGGAACAAGGAATCTCAGAGCTGAGTTGGACTGTTACTAAATTAAATGCTGTTTGAAAGTGATCCAGCAAACAAAAAGTACCGTACTACTATGTTTGACTATAAATAAGTGAAAATGAGATCCAGTAATCGTTTATTTTAATTTTTGTATCACCAAATAGAATGTGAATTAATGATCTTCAGGTAAATATACCTTAGCAGGGATGCACATACTGTTCAATTTATATAGTTCATGCAAGCTTTCCCAGACCAAGCCAACAATCAAGTTCAATAGGAGAACAAATAAAGATCCAAGACAATCACTTTGAAGTATCACTTCTTAACATTCGCTAAACATTCAAACCAAGGTTAGCTGAATTACTGCCATGGTTTCCATTTGATGCTTTTCTTTTAGTGTTGATTTATTAGACGTCACGGGTAAAACCCTCAACAAGAGGAACATGATGGCTGCCTCAGTTATCTTTAGCTTCTACACAAAGACACGGCGGCTGCATGCTTCACTGAGGCGAGCCCCTTCCTCTTCGTTTCATCCCTCTCGCTGCGATGTGACAGTTTGCTGGTCTGCTGCACAGCTGCACTTTGACTGCTACTCTGCTTAGTTGCAGGCATGATGCTCACCACGCTGCCTGGCAGCTCACTGTCACACTCTGCAAATTGAAGCTGATATAAGCCAAGTTCTCAATAAGACACTGCTGACCCAGGGAATACCTAACAGTACCTATGATGCGTAGAGTTTTTTTCTTTTTGTCAGACAAATTCAAGGATAAAGATGTAGTTTACCTTGACATGTTTCTTTGAGTCTTCCTAAGGTTTGTCACTATCCGCTCTGTGTGATGGGTGTAGCCTACTGGGAAAACCTGTCTTTATGAGAGACCCATCCCCAACCCTCCCATCATCTAGGTTTGGTCCTTGAATAAGACCATGCCAAGTAGGTGACATGGTGTATGCCTCCTGATCTCTGTGTTTGTTCTTTGATTCCTTTGGCTCCTTTGATTTAATCTACAGATCAAAGACTGGATTGGAGTTTTGGTTCTTTGATCCATTGTTGATCCATTGTTGGATCAAAGAGCAAGCCAGCGGTTGAAACATGTCAAAGTAAACAACATATCTGTCCTTACATTTGACTGACGAGGAAAAGGTTTGTGAATGGTAGACAAAAAGAACTTGACCTCTCCCTGGTACTTGTGATGATACAGATGGTGGGTCAATGACACATACCCCGCAAGTCTTAGACTTTCTCAAGTCATAACTTGTCATGTTCACAGATTATTTGATGGAAACTGTCATTTTTGTGTCACATATTTATGGTGCTCTTTAGAAACCAATGTATTTAGTTCCTGTTCATTAACATTATTTAACAACATCAAACTCCTAACTTTTAAAAAACTGACAAATACTTTAGTGAGTTGTAAGTAAACCCACAATAAGTCAACATGTATGTATGTATGTATATATATAACATTTTATTTTTCACCTCTGTGGTTTATTTCATTTTAAAGAAAACCATATTGACTATATATATATTATATATAATGTCAATATGGCCCTGAGACAGACTGGCGACCTGTCCAGGGTAAACCCCGCCTTCGCCCATCAGTAGCCGGGTTAGGCTCCGGCACCCCCGCGACCCCGAAAGGGACAAAGCGGTCAAGAAAATGGATGGATGGATAGTCAATATGGTTTACACCACAGAGGTGAACATTTTGGAACCAGAGTTAAAGAATATATTTCCATTTGTAAAGTTTGACTCTTTTATACTGGAATGAATCAGAAAGGACTTATCAAGTGGTTGCCTGTTGAACTGATCTGGCTCTAGTCACACAGCTGTCAACTAAGCCTCAAAGACAAGGTAAAAGCATACTGGTCACATCCAGAAGAGACCCCTGACTGAAAGCAATAACAATAATGAATACAGGTTTAAAAAACTCAGTTTGCTGTTCCAAGAAGTAATTGTCATGATTACTCATCATAGAAGGTGTTAGCAGAGATCGCAAATAGCACAAGCTATACAGCATTCACCATAAAAAGGGCTTCATATGGCAGTGTTTGAAAGGGAAAACAGTAATAGAAATGAAAAACCTGATCCATTGCGTTTCCAACAGAGTGGTGACGTTCTACAGATAAACACTGTTTTACTTTTTTCTACTATAAAAAGGAAAACATCTGAGTTTCACAAACACACTTAAACTCAAATAATTGGTTTATTAATCACCCTGAAAAAAGCAACTGAACACAACGACGTTGATCCACTTTGAGGTTACAACACCTAGAACAGTTAGGACTAAAGATCTGAAGTTATATTTGTCCTAACAGTTTGTGCAAAACTACATTTCTTCTACTGTCTTTCCTGCTATTATCCTCCCTCCACACACTCCTTCTATTGAGGCAGTTGTAGTATTAACATGGATTGAGGGATTCGTTGTCACTGCAGAGCTGGCTGCATCCATTCATTAATAAACTGTTTTCCCCCTGCAGAACTAAACCTCAAGCCGGACGGAAAGAGTCAGAACAGCAAAATGTGACGCAGCTCCTACCAAAATTGTTTGATTTATGACCAATGGCACTCATGTCTAAAAGTCGGAGAAAGTAGTTACAGCCACAGAAAGCCAGACTGGTCAGAGTTCAGCGGTGAAGCCATTTTCATAAGACAGACATTCGGTTTCCATTTGTTTTCAC
>NC_050518.1:21656109-21666869 GCF_002922805.2 Oryzias melastigma | reverse complement strand
ATTAGTTAGATTACTAAATTACTTGATTTATAACGCCGTTAGTAACGCCGTTATACTTAAACGGCGTTAGTCCCAACACTGAATATAAGTGATCATCTGAAAATGTAACAATTACTGAGCTTAATAAAGTGCTGAATATTTATATCTGTTTCCTAGCTTGTTGTCATTGTTGATAATTATGCTGAGAAATCAGTGTCTTCACATAGAGGAGTATCATTTTTCATTATTAATAATGTATAACTAACTCAGAAAATTTGTTATTTCAAAATGGTAGCCCTTCATATGACATATTACCCATGAATTAGCCCTCAGTTTCAAAAAGTTTGGTGACCCCTGGTGTAATAACAGCCTCTCTGGCCTCCTTATGTTGTGGCTCAACTTTGTTTTGTTAAAGCAAAAGTGATTTGTAAAAGTTCTCCAAGTTGTCGGACTGGGGAACCTTCCAAGGAGAATCTTCCAAGGGTGTAACCTGCCTTGTTCCAACAGTAGCTAGGATAGGCTCCAGCAACCCACCAAAAAGGGATTAAGGAGGCTTGGAAATTGGATGGATAGATGGACGGACGGACGGACGAACGGACCGATCCACCAAATAGATTTTTGGTGAAACTATTTGTAATTCTGACAATGGTTAAGGTTAGCATTAATGCTGTTTAGGTGACAAAAAATCTGACTCTGAAACATAAAAAAAAGCAAAATATCAAATGTATTATTTTTTTCTTTCTCAGCTTTTAGCCGCCATGATCATGTTTATTCATGACTTCCCTTTGCCACGAGATGAGATGAGAAGTCATAAGGCGCACTTGTCACCTGTTTTTTTTTTTTTTGTGTTTGTTTTGTTTCAGAGGGTGCACATGTTCTAGTGTTTTTTTGGTTTTTTTTATGGCTTTTTTTGTGTTTTGATGATCTGCATTTGCATATCATGTGTCATGTGTGGCAATCATGAAGTGCAATAAACCAAGACATCATAAACATCAAGTGAAACACCTCGAGTGCGTTTCATGTTCATACATGTCAATTTGTTTAAAAAAAAAGATACTGCACATTAAGTGCACCTTATTCATGTATGTTCCCTAAGATGTCGATAAATACTTTCTAATATTATTATTATTTTTTTTATTTGTGCATGACATAGTGCTTGTTTTGGCCATTAAAATCGCTTCTTGTCACTGATAATAACTTGTTCTTACTGCTCTTTGTCTCAGATAAATTGTGTACTCAGTGTTCTGTAATTTCATGCAGATAGATTACTAATGTTCACACATTTAATGGAACGAGTATGATCTCTAATTTAAGAAATTAACCATGTTTCTGCGATATTGTGTGCTGAGACTTTATGAAGCATTATGTAAAGGTTTATCAAATCAGGTGGAAATGGTCCCTAAACAGCAGCTGCAGACACAGAGGAACACATCTGCCTCAATGCTCCACTCTCCACTCTAATGTCACAGTCACACACAGCAAAAATGATATTTTATGACACATTATTTTTGGTCCCACAAAAATTGAGGTACTGTGTTAAAAAGAACTAAGTGGATTAAAACGAAAGTGGAAAAAAGAGAAATTGAACATAAGTGTGATGTTAGGCTGCATTTCACACACTGTTTACTCCCACTCTGGGGTTATTTTTACTTTCTACGTCCTCTTACCCAATTATTAATCACTGTGATATAACTTCCATGTTTTCCATCCAATCAAGGACTTTTTCCAAGACTCTGCTTCAATTCCAGAGGCTGACACCATCTCTACCTTTAAAGCTAAAATTATTAAGTTTAGATTTTTCATAAAGCTTCTGGTTGAGGTAGGGTTAGATGACCTTAACCAATGTTTTTCCTTATGCTGCTTTCACCTTACTCTACAGAACTTGATCAGTGGTTGGCTAAAGAAACTACAATCTTTACTTCATTTTTATTAAATTTAGAGTAAAAATAAGAGGTTTTAGTTGGAATCCTTTTTAACATTTTCTAAATTACAGAAATAGTTTGATTCATTATGCAATAATGACTTCCTGGCATCATTCAAATACCGTATCTGCAGGAGTCGCTCTGGAGTATAAGTTGCATCTCTTAAGGGAAAAGTGTGACGTTTCAAAACAAATCTGCCAGGTCCAGTGTAGCTATAAAAAATAAATAAAAGAAATACAAGAACACTAATCTTTTTATCTGTTTAAGAAAAATATCGAAGCATAAGAGGAAAACAATCAGATTCTTTTCTATGTTTGCTTTGGAGGACATTTCTGCCGCTGTCAGTAGCAAATGTTTCGGACGCAGCACCCTCTAGAGGTTGTTAGCGGGAAAAAACGCTAAAAGACAACCGGTGTTTACTTGGAAAAATACAAATATATGAGCCTATTGATGGCAAAATAACCACAAAGAAGTTGCGCCTATGTAAAAGTCACACCCCGGCTAAAGTATGAAAAAATATACTTATACTCCAGAAAATTCAGTGATGGTTTTGGCTCATTGATGTCATTGTTGAAGAGTTCAAAAAACTGTGTCTTCAGTTTTCCATATTATGACAGTTATGCCGGTACTTTCTGACCTTAGTGGTCACCTTTACTGCATCTGGAGTTTTCCTTCTTTTGATCCATTTTTAGAAGGTTTCCTTTCATGGCCAGTGTTAGGAATTTATACCAATTAATTATTAGTTTAATCTATCCTTACGGTCAAGGTCAAATCCACTTGCTTTGTGTTTACAATTAGAATGACAATTGTTCTGATGATCTGACTTTAGCTAAAACGATGGGTGGATGGATGGCAATTGACAGAAAACTATATAATCTCTGTAATTTTCGTTACTCTTGTTTCAGTTCTGCGGTCTCAGTCCAGCTGAACGGTTCTGATTCTGAAGTCACACAACCCACACATGAAAATTGTAACTTCTCTGTTGTTTAAAGCAACACAAAATTGGATTCTGACAAACATGCAACAGATCTCACTGATAGAACTAAATCTTTTTATTTGAACAAAGTTTATGGCCATAGTTTACATCGCGACGTGTTAAAACACTTCTGCAGATTACTTTTAACAGCCAAGCACAACCTGTCGCAAGTTGATACAGCCGGTGACTCTGCCCCTCCCACACACAGCTAAATTAAACTCACACAAAGACTTAATACTTTCTTTTTTTACTTGTCAAGAAACTGTAAAAATAGCCAAGTGTCACATTTATATCTAAAACTCTTTGAATTCACTTCAGCTTTGTGGCCTTGAATGTAGAGTATGAGTGAAACTCAATCTATTAGTACTTAGGAGCCTGTTTACCTACGATGAGTTTTCTGATTTACGAAAGACTAATGCCGACGGTAGAACACCCACACATAAAAATGTCTCAAAAAAACCTAAACCCCAATCAGTCTAATTTTTGAGGGAAAACAATGAAAGATCAGAGTTGAATCCCTTGTGAGTTTATAGATTATCATTTGGTTTAAAGGCCTGACAAACCTCCTATTACCCCCTCTGTCGGGGTTCGTGTTGGCATGCTGAAGAATTGTTCATGTTAGACCCAAATGCATCACAGCAGCGACTCCAAACTGTAATTCTCTGACGGTTTAATCTAAATAAAGGAAAAATTCTGAGTACAATCACCAAGGGATTAGAAAACGGGCAAACTGGAAGCTGCTGTATTTCACTTTTAGCAGCTCCAGAAAGGAGGCCATGCCAACAGTGTTGTTAAGGGCAACCGTAGCAAATGAAGAAACATGTTGTCACGGTAACAGCGTGCAAGTGTATGTTTTAAATAGATCCTGTGCAACTGCTGCTCACAGAGGATTCACCGAGTCCAACAGGTTTTGCCTGTAAAGTGTCTCCCAAACACAATTTTTATTTATTTTCTAGTAATATAACAAAAAAAAACTCTGCTGACATCCTAGCATTTCTAGAGCCATGACATTCATGTCTGGTCTCATCTGAACGATGACTACATGACAGAGCTAAAGGCAGAGTTTGGTGAGCTTTGTCAAACTGAAGCCAACACAACAACAATTTTTATAGAAGAAACCTCTAATAACACTTGCAAATCAAGACTGTCCGTACAGCTTTGCAGGCTGACATTCAGCAAAGTGAACTAAATTAGGACGAAAAGAACATGGAGCAAATTCTACGCTACCTTGCAATGTAATTGAAAAGTCTTATAAACCCAGTTTACAAAAAAATAGTTTACGTAAAAAGCATCTTTGCTAATTTATTAATGTTATTGACAAAGGAAAACATTATATAAGCTTCAAGTCTTCCAAGAGGACTAAGCTGCAGACATCAACATCAAGAACTGGTAGTCTTTGGACCAAACCGCAAGTCCTTCCATATCGCTTGGAAAAAACGTGATTTAACCAGTTGTAATTGTTTCTTGTTTTAAGCTGTTATAAAAACTGTTTCTACAAATCTGAACACTTCTTGGTTATAATCACTGGGTTTTTTTAACAATGCGATATTGATGATGTTGCAATACTGCAATAATTGGTAAAAAATAGTCTCTAATAACTCACAATATATATTTTTTAGAACTATATCCCAATTACCTTTTTAGCTTGAACACAATCATAATAAACCACTTGTGTCTCATTTTGTGAGACTCTATTAATAGGCACTTTTGTGCAACATTGCTGAAATCAGTAATACTATCTCCTTGACAAGCAAGTGAATTTGAATTATCTGTAAAATTCAGTGTTAACAATAGTAAACATGAACAGCAGTGCCGCTACATATTGTAAAATTGTTGTAAGCAACAGAGCAAAAATGTAATAATTCAAGTAGCTGTCAGGCACATTGGTGCCCGCGACAGCTAGTCTCCAACGAGCGCCCCCTATCTACCATATCGGGCTGTTTAAATAAAATTGAATTGAGAACTTTGAACTAGGGCTGGGCGATATGACGATAAAAAACCGTGTACGATATCCAAAGCTGACGATAGGTCATTTTTAAGATATCGTTATAATTCCTGTGGATTCAGATACTGAATAAAAGAAGATTTCCACCAATGAGAAACTCTTTAAAGTTTTGTATAATGGAGCAAAGCTGTTTTTCTCCACTTCAGGATCCCTTTGACTTTTGTCACTTCAATTATTGAAGAGTAATGGTAGTTAGAAGAAGTTCGCCAGTGGAACTAAAGTGTTGTTGTTAAAGGGGAAACAAAGATGTAACTAGAATCTCCTGAACAGTTGTACGCAACAGAGAAATTGTGTTGGAGGGTGTCAAGTTAGCCTGAATAAAAACAAAATGTGAATATGTGATGCAGACATTTGACTCAAAATGGAAAAACTAAGAGTTCACCACTGTCCTTAGAGTTAAGCTGTTTCTGAAGGTGATTTAATGGAAACGCTTTCTCTGATGTCATGGACATGATAGTAATTCCCAGTAGAACTTATCCAGGATGCTTCTAGCTTTTATACAGTTGGCAGATTATGTAGGTCAGATGTGACCAAAGCTCCAAACCTGGTGGAAAGGAGCTTAAGGTGGACTATCCAGTTAGACCCAGACTCAGAAGTTAAGAGTTCAAAGTTTTAATTAATAGCAGGGATGAGGTGGACGAAGGCACACAGCAGCAGCAAAGGGATCTCCAAAACCACAGTCTTCCTGTAAAATTGAGATCTTGGCTGATGGCTGTTGGCAAATGAAATCCCTGTACATCTGGAATTGGCAAAAGCAGTGCCAGGAGGGAAAATGATTTGCAATCAAGAAGTAGGTCTGGAATGATCTTTAAACATAAAACTTCTCTACGTGGGACCAAAATCCCAACAAAATCTAACCAATACTTGAAGGACAAAACACCTAAACGAGCTACTGTTTTTCAGCCCCCAGTCTCTTACAATAAAAAGAAGAAAAAACAATTGAACTATACTTAATTTCTTTAAAAACGCATCAACCTAACATCTTTTTCTGCAAGTCTCCTCTGCATCCGAATTCACAAATACACAGTTGGACCCCAGAGAGTTGTCCTAAAGCTCTGCACTAGGAGCTAATTCATCACCTCTCTATTCATATCAGCTAGCCTAAATTTACCTGCACCACACACACACAAACACACACACACCGCATTGCGCACAGAGATGCAATGACAGCACACACAGACAGGTGTGCGCATTCGGGTTGCTACTGTTCAAGTACAGTGCAGCGCCATTCAACAAGCCTGCGGCACATGGCGCTGCAGCAGTGACACACTCCTTCCACGCACCAACACCCACCACACAACATCTGATACAACCGCAAAAAATGGTAGAAACAAGTCAAACAGAAATATGCATCCTCCTCAAGCAAAATATAATAGTAAATGGATCCTTTAAAGTCCCGCTTTGGTCATCTTTTGGTCTATTGTAAAATCATTCCCTGTGGTCTTTAAGAATATTTTCCAGAGTATAAGTCACAGGAGCAAAAAATGCATAATAAAGACAATAAAAGCCAAATATAAGTCATCCTGGAGTATAAGATGTACTTTTATGAGAAAACTGCAACGCTTCTGAACAAATCCGCCAAGACCGGTGAAATGCCAAACCTCTTTCATGAGACAAATTCATATGCTTTGCCTCTCAGTTTTAACACGTCAAATTTAATGTAGATAAACGCATAATGGGATTTCCCATAGGATGGCTAATGCTAACGTTTGGTTGACCAAAACATACTTTGCAGACTAAATGAAATTTTTTTAGACTCACAGGCAGGAATTTTCCAAACACTTCTAAGGAAATATTTTTTAAAGCAACCATTTGTGGTCTAAGACATTGCTTTTTGCTCATTATTTCTTCTTCCTCTGGAATAAGGTTTAATGTTATGGCACGATCGCCACCTAGTGGCCAAACTGAAACACCCTCCAGGAGAAGCAGAACAATGTTTATAATGCTAGCTCACAGTGAACATAACATTACCGGGGCAACAAATATAGTGAGCAATATTGGACCTATCCAGCCATACAATTTAAAGGCAGATACCAGCACAGACGAGGCAAACAAAGACGTTTGTGGTGACCAATTTTTTAATGAAATGAAAATTTATGAGCACAACACTAAGAAAAACATTTATAACATAATTTGGTCTGGTTTGCATTCACCCACAGTATTTTGTATTTTAAAACACTACCACAAATGCAAACCAAACCACAAAAGAAATCCCCAAAAAACTCAGCTGCTCATCGGACGACAATATTGTCTAAAACAAGCTCTGATCTGGTCGTGGGGTCAAGTATAAAAAATGTATATAGAAGTTTACTAGCTCCAGTGTTGGAGATATAACTAGAAATAGCAGCAGAGTTTCAGTAAGGAAGCCCAGACCTTCCACTTTACAGCAACGTCCTCTTGTTCTGCTGGGAGGACACAGAGTGACAGATATTTTCTGAGGCGAGATGAGAGATTTAACCTCCCAAACATGTTCTGCCGCAGGGTGTCTTCACAGTTGGACAAGTCCGAGACACGTCACTTGTGAGGCGTTCGGACACGGTTGGATCTTCTCGATGTGGAGGAGTAGCGGCTACGTTCCCACCAAATGGCTGAGAATTTTTTCATTTTTCACAAAAGGGAAAACACTAAAATATACATGAATAAAGAAACTGCTATTAATTCACTCTATAATAATTTTGTGTCTACATACATTTCTTGAGCTAACTTTCATAGAACAAATGAAAATTCAGTAATTGACTCAATGATAGAGCGGACACTTCAGATAATTTACAACAAATATGATAAAAACATATATTTAAGAGGTAATTAACTAATACAAATTACGATAAAACTTCCTTAAAATAATAATACTTTTGAACCTCTAAAGCAGGGGTGTCAAACTCAATTTACCTTGGGGCCACTGAAGGCAGACTGCCTGAGGGTGGGTTGTATGGGGTTCTATTTGTGCCAAAAATATGTTTTGGCATCCACTGTCTATATCTTTGGTCCATTGTCTATGTCTACTGAACAAGTTTACATGAACATTTGTTCATGCCTATGTGATACTAAGCAATATCTTTAGTGAAACGACAGGAGCTAACGACGACCAGATCCAACAACAATAGCAAATGCAAAGTTTTAAGCATACAGCTGAAACATCACAAAGCAAATACAAAGCTATTATCAAAGAAGTGTGGACATGCAGAAGATATTGCTTAGTAGAGGTTGAACTTTCATATTAAGGCGGGGGAAGCAAATATCAACTTGCGGGCTGCAAATGGCCCTCCAGTTTGAGACCCCTGCTCTATATAATCTGGAGACAAAAAAAGCTCCAATAACTTCCATTTAAACCACTTTTGCATTTAATATTTGAGAAATAAAAACTGCATTCTGAAACTTTTGAGAAAATTACAGATATTTGATTTTTTTTATTACTTTCTGCAAGGCCACAGTCTGAAATTCATAATTAGAATATTAAAAGGACTTAACAGACAGTTGTATTTTTAAAACATTTACAGACGTTAGGAAGGTCTAACTAATAATCACGCCATAACCTGACACAAATAAAATGGCGGGGAAAAAAAGAAAAGATGTGAAAAAGTCCCAGAGGACGACATGAGTCCTAATCTAAAAAAGCTCCTAATTGCTGGTTGAGTTTGCAGTCATTTGTTGCGGTAGCTCACACCAAGTGAACTCTAGTTCTATACACACACATGAAAAATACACAAACTGCTGCAGCAGTGACCCACTTTCCATACAGAAATGCACTTTTCTTTTAAATCTAATCTAATCTGATCTAATCTAATCAAGGAGTTTAGCTGTGGGCATTATGTACCTGTAGTTAGACTTCTGAACGTAATCACTGGGAGTTACAAACAGTGTCACCTTCATCTGACCACGACTTTGTTCTCGCCCGTCACCGCTGAGAGATGAAACTGATTCCAAACCTCCAATGCTGCCAGCTAGATATCTAATCTTGAAAGTACCTTACAGGCTTAATATAATAACAAATGGCTCAACACATCATTAGATTTCGGGTCTTATTTGGTGGCTTTGGCAGCAGAGTTGATGAAAACCACCTGTGCTGGCCGGGGGGAAACATGTTTGAACTGCCAGTTAGTCTCGACACAATTATTCTGTAATCTGAACAGCTTCCATCAGTTTACACAACACAAACGCCTTGTTCCTTAGCAGGAAACTATAAAATGAAATCTATTCATCCTATATTGCCTGATAATTATGAAGTATAAAAGGATATTTCATGCATTGCTCTTTATTCTAACGGAAAAACTGGAAAACAGAGTAATAATTACAGCACATGACCACCCTTTTCTTTACTGCACTGTTAAACTGAGAAGATAATAGGCATGTAAACGGATCACAAAACTCATGGTTCGGATCGATTCATGGTTTTAGGGTCACGGTTTGGATCAGTAAAAAGAAAAAAACATAAGATAAAAGCCTAAAATATATATTTTTTTAAACTTCAAAACATATACAAAGTACTTCAAAGCACAAATATACACTCACATACATATATTTCACATCAAAACATTAGCTCATTGAGGCCTATTTATAAAAACAGAACACCTTTAAACTCTGAATACAAAATAATGCTAAAACATATCGTTTCTGATTATATTTACATGTCTTTGAACGAAATCTACAAAAACTGAGAGAAAAGAATACTTGAAAATAGTTTTGAAAATCTATCTGGAGATCTATCTATCTGCTTTTATTCAGCTTTGCAAAATAAATCTGTCATCACATCCTCCATGATGAGGTTGAGAAAAGTTTTGACGGTAGCTCCTCCCACATGTGGCGGGAACATCAGGTTAACAGACTTTTGGATAACCATCAACTTTGACGTTTGTTAAAACAAAGACATTGTACTGTATATTAATTTTACATGAATTGCATTTGATTTAAACAGTTAATTGATTAAAAAGATGCGCACAAGGTGTGTGCACGCACGGGGAGTGGTGGTGGTCCGCAGTGCATGTGTGCATTAGTGATACGTATAGTTCACGGATTATCTCTAATCTGCAGCACCCCAAGAACATATGACATATGTTTGCAAAAATGTCTTAAAGTTCCACTCCAATCATCTTTTTATCTATTGTAGAGTATTCCCCAAAATTTTAACAAAAATGTAAAAACCTGTGTTGTTTTTGAGAAATTCGCCTATAAGCTGTGGGTGGGACTGTTGGCGCGGAGTAAGTCCACCGCGTTCCCATCACCCATTTGCTCTCCTGCTAGCATACAGCTAACATTAGCAGTGTAATAAAAATGGTGAGCAACATTGGAGTCACAATACAGTTTTGATCCAGATTCCAGCTCAGACGAGGAAAACAAAGACGTAAATGGATCTATTTGTCTGCAAGTGGATGCATCAGAATGGAGCAGAGAAGGGAGCTTGCCGTAGTAGCCTCTGTCACATCAACAAGCTTTGTATTTGTGTGTCTTCTCTTGATTAACAATGAATTGAATAAAGGAATCTTCAGAAGTGCATTTTTAGGCTATGTTTGAAATCCCACCCTAATCCCTAACTACAAAAAAAATATATGGTACCCTGGATTTTAAAAGCAATGGGGATACCATGCTCACTACTTTCTTACTTTTTAAACGGCTAATGATATTACTGATTTAAAAAATTTGTAAAAATTGTTCAACCTCGATGCATTGTGGTTGATTTTTGCTAATGTAACAAGCAACGATGCACACTGGTTTTTCCCAAGTACTTTTGGGAAATTTCTAGGGAACTCGATTTTGGAATTGTAGATTTAGGTTGTGTCCAAATTACGCCCCTTATTCCAAATCATGTACACTCGAAATTTCCCAGAAGTCTTTACGAAAACTAGCGTACATCGATGGTCACTAGGTTAGAGGACATAGACCA
>NC_050518.1:21638044-21655681 GCF_002922805.2 Oryzias melastigma | reverse complement strand
TACTAAGAAAATATATGGTACCCTGTATTTTAAAAGCAATGGGGATACCATGCTCACTACTTTTTTAATTTTTAAACGGCTAATGATATTGCTGATTTAAAAAAAATTGTAAAAATTGTTCAACCTCGATGCATTGTGGTTGATTTTTGCTAATGTAACAAGCAATGATGCACACTCGTTTTTCCCAAGTACTTCCGGGAAATTTCTAGGGAACTCAATTTTGGAATTGTAGATTTAGGTTGTGTCCAAATTACGTCGCTTATTCCAAATCAAGTGCACTTCAAATTTCCTAGAAGTCTTTGCGAAAAGCTGGCGTGCATTGATGGTCACTAGATGAAAGGACATAGACCACAATGCACTGCGGTCGAACAATTTCGAACAAAAAAAAAAAAAATGTTTAAATGCAATATTTGAATAAACCATCCACATTTTCACCATCAGAACACAGGGAATTCATAAATAAACGCTGGGAAATATTCGTTTTTATTCGATTTTCACTTTGTGAAATCGATGACGTCATATCCGTTTTTTTAGAAAAACGAAAGAAAAGTAGTGAGCATTGTGTCCGCATTACCTTTAAAATCCAGAGCACTACTTTGTTTTTTTTATTTGGTCAAAATGTGTCCATTATGCCACAAAAACATGTTAAAAACACAATTTTCAACAGAGTGGATTTTTAAACAACGATGCATTTCCATCTGAACCAATGGAGACACAGTGCTGTCTCTTATCAGAAAAAATGGTCCTCCACATTAGTAAACCTTTCAAAGACACGCTCACTCACTGACTTTGACAAAGTCATTTTGTCTCCATGTAAAACACCGACAGGAATGCACTTTCGAGTTGTACTGTGGTATTTATGCTGGGATTCTAGAGCCTTACTTCAGGACCAGATCCTAAAACAGACACGGAGCAGGTTTTTTGGGTGGTGTTGACCTAATCAAAGTCATAGACATAGAATTGAAGACATGGAAGAGGAGGATTAGGCCTTTCCTCCCTGCTGGAACAAACTGCAGGCATCCTGTTGCATTAAGCGGCCGTTACAGGAACTCAACCGACATGGTTTGTTATATAACTTCTTCATTGCAATGTAAAAGTGTTAATTAAAAATAGCCTAATGAAGTGGTCTTTGACAAACGCTTTCTCTACCACCTCAAATTGCTCTGAGTCAGAGCTATATAAGGTGAGATATCCTCGTGGGAAGACAGGGAGCAAAAAACGGGCTAGACGTGTTGCAGCTGATGAAGGGGTTGAGTGTAATTCTCACTTTCCACTCCCACAGCACTCCTGCTCCATCACCCTACACATCACACGATGTTGAAACGCATATAAAAAAAATAAAAAATAAAAAAAAACCGGAAGAAATCCAACCAGAGAGCTCAGAAGTTCCTGTTAATGGATAATCTGTCTCCAAACTGAACAAATTAAACAGAACTGTGCGGGGCTGCTGGCAGACTCTTTCCCAGCATGCTCTGCGACAGTCCTCTGGGGTCTTCACAATAGATGGATTACCTCAGATGTCATCAGACAGACGCGCAGCAGTGACACGGGAGCTACTGCACTGCTGGCCTCAATATGCACACGCTGCACGGCCTCGTTTCCCTCCTTACATTCTTCCTTTAGGTGCTGTGGCTTATTTTAAACTCCAGAAATGTGGGTCTTACCGAGCGACGATGTTTATGGCATTCTGTGACTGGCAGCTTGAGACAATAACAACTGTGAACTGAAGCTTAAAAAGCAAACTGAACTCTTTAACCCAAGTTATCCAATGTAAAAGGCATCATTTACAATCAGATAAATGAAAATGTCTATGAAATGTATGGACAAACTCTATATCTATGTGACACACTAGTTTATTTTGGACTCATTTGAGGACAGTTTTTCCCTGTTTGAGTGGTGTGTTTCAGACCACAAATGGTTACTTTAAAAAATAATTCCTTAAAAGAGTTTGAAAATGTATGCCTATGAGCTTATGAAGATGTTCATTTAGTCAGTAATGTATGTTTAGGTCAACCGAGCGTTAGCATTAGCTTTCCTATGGGAAATCCCATTATACGGTAGCATTAAGCTAGAGGATTTTAGCATTTTTGCGTTAGATTGATTTCCACTTTTGTGAATTGATTATTGATCTATTAAGCTTAGATCAATCCAGATTGATTTATTGATTTTATCAATCGAGCCTTACCCACAATTTAAAAACGGGAAACTAGGAAAAGCAGGTGAAGCAGTTCTGCAGGTGACACTACGCAAAAAAAGAGAAGCACCACTTGGATCCTAAGAAATACGTAATTCAGAGTCAAATTCACTTGAATAAATCTAAATATAATGTAAAAAAATGATAGAAGAGTTTCATGTTAATGTTTAATGTAAACATGGACTGTTTTAATGTAGGTAAATATGTAACAAGCTAGTTTTTATTTTACTTTTTTTATTTTATAGGTTCTTTTAAAAGATGTTTGGTTGCTAATCAGTTGCTTTGTCAGCTTTAACTATCTAGTGGTCACCTGGTGAACTGACCTGGCTCCAGTAACTTTAATTTCAAACCAGCTTTAAGAAGGAAGTGCAAAAATCTCTTCTGAAAAAAAAACTAATGGATCACTTTTTGACAAGAAATTCAGAATACTGCTCTCTTTCAAAAACTCAGATTTTTTAATTTATTGGTACACCAGACATTATTATTTCTACAAATACTGGTAAGACAACAATGCAAAATTATAATAGTAAAAAAAAGTAGTCGTAAGATGAAAAATAGGAATAGAAAGTAGGAGACTTGATTGCAGGAGGATGAGATCTATTGCAGCCCTCCTCCAGAAAAGTCTAAAAGGATGGGCAAAGGTGTAAGAATCACAGGGGGCGGAGCTCTGACAAGCATCTGACTCCACCCCTAAAAGCAGCTGCTGGGAACATGGCCGTACAGACGTGGTTGAGAGTGTCGGTGTTGGACTGTCCCTGTGGATTTTAGTGGTTGTGGCATATCAGAAACATTTCAGCAGGAAATTGTGTCAAACTCAAATAAAGGGCAGATTGTGTCTCCGTTCACTCAGCTGTTCTGTAAACTAAAACTCACATCTTTACATCCACTGGCTGCCAGAAAAATCTCTGTGCCATCTGTGTCCTGTGAGATTTGCTGCCAAAAATCTGCCTTTTAAAGCAGGACTTCACACACGGCTTTATGCGCGTTTACATAACTAAACATGTACAAGAGAACACATTAGAATAATTGACAGCCAGGGAGGACATTATATTGTGTTCACAAGTTCAGTCAAACAAATTAATGCAGAATATTTATTCTTAACTGCCTAACAGGTTTAATATCAGCTTTAAAAATAATGCAAGCTTCACTTTTGGTTTAATTTGATCTAATTGAGTCAATTTTTTGTTTGGAATAGACGTGGGGATGTTGGAAACAGAAATCATCAGTGAATCATCATCATCATCATCACAGAATAAATGTCAGTCAACATTTCTATGGCAACCACTCTTGTAAGTAAGGAGAGAGTTTGTTGGAAGGCCACACCCGTAACACTTGAGAATTGCTCAGAAGAATCTGTCAATCAAACGTTTTGAACGTTCGGCGTGAGACTTTTACTGAGACATATGATTGGTCAGTTTGTAGCTGAATAACTTACACTACAAAAAATAAATTTAAAAAAGGTAGGGTTATCAAGAACATCTTAAAAAGATATCTAAGTTCTGACAAATAGAGTGAGTTGTTTATTTCTCTATGGAAGTCTATGGGATTTTAGCTCCTTGGAGCCAGCAGCTACTTCCTGTTTGGAACCTGAGGGGGAGGAGTCATTCAGTCCAGCTTTCATATGCAATCATTGGTAAAGCTGCATTTGTGTTCCAACTATCCACGGCCTCATCAGTGATGATTGGCTGATTCAGGTGATCAAAGGATTTGATTTTTTGATTGACTCAGCTCACCTGATCCAGGTGATTTTCAGCAGGTGAAATGTGTGGAAAAAACACAAGATGGAAGATGTTTCTATTTAAAGTACAAACAAAAAAAATGTTTACTAATCTGAATCAATAAAAAAGATGCAACCAGCTTCAGTGGCAGACTTGGGGGATGACCTTTTGAACGGCCACGCCCCTCTCTTTGTGTCGACCCACAGATGTGGGGGTCCTGGACCCCTGCGGTTGCTCTCACCGCCGATGTGCAGTGCTGTCCCTCCAGATTGGATCAACCCTGAACAAACTGGGAACATCTACAAGTGGTTGAAAGCAAGTGTGCAGCCTCTCTCCTCCTCCTCCTCCTCCTGCTCAACTGTTGCTATGACAACACAGATTTCGTTGCACCTCCCACAGCCGCTCCATCCCTGCTTCCCCACCAGCCGGCTTCATCTCCCGTCTTCACGTTGTCACAGTCACTAGGGGGAGGGGGGGACATGACGTGGAGGTTTTATGGTGTGTGTTTGTGTGTGTCTGATGTTGAACGATTTTACGATCAGTCAGCTAAAGCGATATCATCACCCTCGGGTCTTTAATTAGACCGAGCAGCAGTGGACGCACACAGCCACAGAGGAAACGTGCCGGCAAGAAATTTAGGAGTCGGGTGGCGTTCTGCATTTATGACCGACCCAAGGCGCTCTGAGGAATGATGTCATACCTACTACCCTTATTATTTAGACTAGATCTTCTGAAAAGCTTCAACATGAAGCAGATTGTCGTGATTGCATCTTGAACATTTGATTCTAGAATGCTAAATTGATATTTCAGGGTAAAATTATATAAAAAATAACTTTTGTGACACTTTTTCCATAAAAAATCTTGGTTTAAAAATGGACCTGATGCTGCGCCTGACAGCGTGGGCTCCTCTAATGTTGAGGGTCACACAAGTCCAGCAGCTCGTACCATTACCAGTGTAATAAAGCACTGAATTCAGGACACATTTTTTATGTTATTTTTAAATTAATGCAGTGTAGTGACAGAGAATGTGTGTGGATGAATGTTTGTTTGATTGTCTGTAAGTATTCTAATGTTTTATGACTTTTATTTATTACTCTATTACTATTTCATTTTTCTTTTATTACTTATTTTATTACTGTGTTTTTGTGTTATACCTATTTATAAATATTTTATCCTATTCTTTTGTTTATTTTACTTTATTCTTAAACTCTTTGGTATACATAATAATCATATTCTTTTAGAAACAGATTTATGAGGCACTAATCAGTGAGCACTTTTAAATTTCGCTGTACATGTGACAATGACTATAATAAATCTATTCTATATTCTATTGTTGCAAATCTTATTATTTTGTCTTAGGGAGAATGTACAAAAATGACTTTAAAACACTAAAGCTGGGGTCACACTCAACGCGATTTCCTTGTCAGGGGTGTCCAATTTCAATGTTAAGTCAATTTACAGACGCAATCAGAGGTCTTGGGACACATTTTGAGAGAGGGCTGAAGTGTGTTGGTCTGGCAGTGGTGTGATTTGGGCATCATAGTGTTATTTGGGCGCTATAGCTCGTCGAGAGTTGAAAAATCTGAACTTTAGCAAAGAAGACGTGTATCAGGAATTCAGCTTTGGCCCGTGAGAACTTGATAATTAGCGGGAGAAGTTTCCCCTGAACTTCATAACATTTTTCTATTTTTCATCGACACAATAATAAAAAGATCATCTACTTTTTACAGCAAGTTTTAACTGGATCACAGAGACAGAATTATTGTTGACAGCGACCTTGAGGTGACCTCAGTTGTCAGTTAGTGCTTTTGAAATAAACCCAGCTCATTGCAATGTCCCATTATTGAATCTGATGCCACTAGGAGCCTCAATAGTGACTTGTTTTCTTTAACGGATTAAAAACATGACCTGCAGCTGCATTTGGGATGCTTTGGAGAGGCCTGTTTGTGCTGGCCGGCAGCTCTTTTAGATATTCACCCAAGATACAAAAATGACAAATCCCTGCAGAAGAAATAAGCTGCTTGACTTGAAAGGTATGAATGCTATTTTTGATACTGTAAAGGGTAAATCCGAATTCTTCCCTTCCCTTCAGTGAAAAAAAAAAGTCCAACGCACTGTCTTGTGGGGTCCAGATGACCCCACTTTTAATGTAAACAAGCTAAGAAGAGCGGAAGAGTTAAAAGAAAAAATCCAGACACACTTGCACTAAAAATACCCTTTCAAATGGAGGGAAAGGGAGAAGGGAAGAATTCTGATTGGGTTAAGAACTGGTAAACAAAATATTCAGTACATTTTAGCTGACAAATGTCTTGTAGAATACGGAAGAGCTGGCATATGGAGCTAATCTAATATTAGTTGAAACCCAAATAAAACAAATTAAAAAAATTAGCGTTTGGCCAAAAAAAAAAAAAAAAAAGTAAAATTAAACATCTTGCTTTTCTAAAATAAACTTAACTATTTTCAGCTTCAAATGCTCTGTTTTTTAGGTTTCAAAACTCAAAATTTCACTTTAGAAACTTTTTTTTTCAGTTACATATCTAATTTTCATTTTCAACTCTGTTTTATCATTTACTTAACACAATAAGATGGCGCTTTGAACGGGCTAGAACAGCGTTTTGGACGTGCGGTTTGTACGAGATAAAACTCTGCTTTTTACATCCGTCTTGGGACAACTTCAGACTATGATATTACAGACTAAACAGCCATTTCTTGACCCTAATTATTCATGTTCTCAGAGTCAGTGAATGCACCAGGATTGAAGTTACCACCCTCATCGATTTTGATTGGACCTTCGTGTTAGCCCCGCCCCAACGCGCCCCAACGGGGCCAAATGTTTTTAAACTGAAATTTACAGATTCGAAAATTTAAAAAAAAAGAGTTAAAAGTGAAAAAAAGATTTGAAACTGAAAAAAAAAAACGTTTTGAAACTGAAATTCTGAGTTTGGAAACCTAAAAAACAGAACATTTGAAGCTGAAAATCCTTAAGTTTATTTTAGAAAGGCAAAAAGTTTTGGAAATTTTACATTTTTTCGCCAAGCACCAACATTTTTTCAATCTGCTTTATTTGAGTTTCAAATAAGATTGGCTTATTCGCTCCATACTGGCAGGGATAACTTTCAGCGGTGAAGATGCCTCATAGATGCAAGGGTTTCCAAGTGAACCGTCATGATGACATCGATGGAAAAGCCCGGGAGAGTGGTGTCATCAGTCAGGACTCTGAAGGCATTGATGAGCGATCAATAAACATGCTAATCTATGACATCATTGATCCACCTGGGGGTGGGATTCATTAGATGAGCTGAAGGGAGAAGAGAGGGACCTTTCCTGATCATTTGTTTTAGGGTTCAAAGCAGCTGGTTCATCATAAACCCTGCACTGCTGCTTTTGCAGCGGTGTGATTAAAACTGCACGCCTGCACCTGCTGAGTGGGGAGCACCGAGCGCTGTAGCACACCTGAGTTTGCTGAACGCCACAGAAAGTGTACTGCACCTTGTTTCACGTGCAAAGTGACCTCATTACCAAATGCTCCTCTTTACGGGCCGGCCTGTTCAGACCGAGGACACAATCATCTGGGGACCGAAGGGCATCTGTCGGCACTCATCAGCTGTTCTGTCCATGGAGTCGAGACATGCGGCACATGCAGAAAACTCTGCAGTGAAGACCCAAATCGGGTTTTGGATGAACGTCTCCCTTGAGGCCCGACTCTGTTCACAGAACACTGAACTGATAGCATGGGACCACACACACCTGGAGCTGCAGTGCTGCTGACTGAGCGCATTCGCAGCCCTGATGTTGTGTAATCAGCACTCGTGCAAGCCTATCAGAGAAATACTCCTCCAGGCTCTACAATAAAATCGCTGTAACCCATTCATTCACACCATCCAACATAGGAAAACTGAATTGACATCTTCTTAAATGAGTTTGGGAAACGTACTTTAGGTGCAATCAATCAACTAACACCAAACCTGAGGAAATGCATGTATGTGCTATTTTCACACATTTATTGAGTTGCTTTGTCAAATGCACCAACATTTGCAGCATTCTTGCTTCACCCTAAGGGGAAGCACAATGAAGACATTTGCTTATTTTCTGCATTTTGCTGCATCACCCCCCAAATGAAAGCTCTCAAAAACCTGTCAGCAACCAGTGTGGGAAGCTCTGAGCCAGGCTGCCATGCCTCCACGCCATAATCGGCTGCAATGCAGTGTGGGATTTCTTGGCTCGCGCTCGGGCCGTTGAGGAGGCAGCACGCAGCTGAATATGCTGTGTGATTTCATAACAGATCAGCCTGATCCCGGCTGCTGTCAGGCCTCATCACTTTTCTCTCCCTGTTACATCATTTCCAAGCTGGAGGTCAGCTGTTTTTTATGGTTTCAGCTGTACCTGAATGTTCCATGACTCAGGACTTTGAAGCCTCTAATCAGGCTACATCTGAGAGTCTGACTCACACCTAATGCAGAAGCAGCTTTCCCTTTTGTGTTAACATAAAATATTACAAGACAAAGTCATAGTACTATTAAACTGCTCGCCTGAGTCATCCCTTCCCCTTTCATTTCTGCAGGTCAAACTGTGGCCTCTTGTTTTCTCCTCCCTCTAAACAGCGGCGTGATCCTAGCAAAGCTCTGATGGCTGCGATATCTAGCCAAGGGTTAAACCCATTTCAACAATGCTGAGTGTTGTCTTTCAATCACGTTCTCCACTGTTGCATGGCAACAGAGTCTTCCTGACCAGCACTTTCAGCGTTTCCTTTTGGGTCTCATGGAAGAAGCCTGGGACGATGCTAACCCAGAAATGATGATTACCGCAGACGGTAGTGAGATCCGCCAGCCCTCCTCCTGACAGAATACTCCTCAAGTTTTGTTGCCAGGCAACGAACCAAGATCAAGCCATTAAAACACAGTTCTGGGTAAAAATATTTCTAGAACAACAACAAAATAAGGGGAAAAAAACAGAAAAGGAGACAGCTAAGCTACCTGGTAAAAAGTTACCATGGTGAACAGAACAACAAGCAGGATCCCACTTCACAAAAAATGTCCCCCTGAACCAAAGCAAACAAATATTTTATTTAGCAAAACATGATTATATAACATATGAAAGCTTCTCTCCAGCACAACACAAGATTTATGTCCCAATCATTGTTTGTCCATCCCATACGTGAACGTTTACTGGAGGACAATTGGGAACAGTAAAAATACAAAGTTACAACCAAAACAAAACATTAAGGTAACATTTATGATGCACCTCTGTGTAGTACTTTAAGTGAAAAGATATAGCAGGTTATTGAGAAATACAAGATGACCTGTTTGTGACATAAATTCATATTAACATTTACTTTGTTACTATAATCTCCAGAACAATATTTGAAAAAAAACAAACTGTTATTAAAAGGATCCTAAAGAATTTCAACTTGCCTAATGTTTTATGTTTTAGGCCCAAGATCTTCAAATGAGGCCCAGTTGCGTCTAAAACAAAAAATATGTATTCAAACTTTTTTGTTTAGTTCTGTCAAAGCAGTAAATATTTATTGATACATAGCAATGTGAACCCAGTTTCAAATAGGTATGAATTACAACTAAAGGTTCAATACGAACCGATACAAACCAAAACAGGTATGTCATAACATGTACAATACATTTTCACAGGTATCAATCACAATTAAATGAACCCCTCACCAATATGTAACTGGACCGTCTATGGATGGCAAATTGCTCAAGACATTCATGGGATTGAGAAAGCCGTAATTGATATCTTTAGAATAGATGGGTGGAAATGAACACAGAAAAACACAAAGGAATAAAAAAGCTGGATCTAACCATGAAACCAGGTGTGGCTTTATTTGTAAATCTAATTAATAGACACATCTATTACTGTTCCACGATGTATAAAGAATATCCCTTGTGCTATCTTATGGGGTCCAGATGACCCAAGCCTTACATTGTCGTGCTATATATCCAATGACAAATGTGGATGAAGGTAGACAGGATTTAATATTTGCCTCAGATCACATTGAAAATCATACATCATTGGAAAAAAAAGTTCAGTGTGCTGTCTTGTGGGGTCCAGATGACCCCACTTCCAATGTCAACATACCTAAGATAGCACAAGGGATCTCCACAAATGAAACTGAGGGAGCTTTGTTACAGAAACTGAAGCCTTGACTCAGTCAAGGATGATTGCTTCGACAAACTAGGGACATCACCCTATCAAGACAGAAGCTTTCTTTATTTCAATAAGACCTGCTTCACTAAATGGCAATGTTCTAAATAATAAAATAATGTATAGAACTACCCCCCCTCCCCCAGTTATTTACCACACACAGCAATCACAGCCAATCTCCATGTCATAAATATGCCTTTCTTGGATACCTTTAACTTCTTGCTGAGTGGAACATTGATCTGAAGAACAGTTCCAACTTGTTTCAGACATTTTTTTCTTTCAATGTTGCTCTAATAGCACTGCCTGCTGACTAATTCTGTTGTTTTTTGCAGCTGTGTGGCTTCTCTGTAAGGCCACGTGTCAACTATGGTTGTCGGAGAGGGGTACAGCCAAAGATCCACCTTGGACTTTTGGGTAGGTCTATCGGACAAAAATCTTACTTCAAGACACCATTGAAGTAACAAGAATAGGGAAAACACTACTGGACATCTGTCTCACTTAAGATTAACTCCACAGGTCCCAGGATTGTTACAGGCAACCAGCATAACCAAATATCTGTGTCTATTCAATTGGCATTATTACCAGAAGACATTCCCATCATTAGATAATCATGCAAAGGAGACACTTTCTTCAAATCATCAGCAAGCCAGCTGATCTGGTCTAGCATTACGCCCTTTGTGAGGAAAGACAACAGAGTGGGTGAACATGCTATTAAACGAGTAGATAAAATGACCACACCTCCTCTCAAAAGATTCAAAGAACCTGCTCCTTTGTATTTGACAGTAGAACGGGTTCTACAAAAACACAACTGCTCCCGTTATCAGCCATGACAACAAACTCAAGTCAAATGTTGGCAGCAATGAACACAAAATCTGCTTTAGAATAGTCGTAAAGTTAGTAGCAATCACAGCCAAAGATAACATGAGTTCAAGGAAACTAGACAAGTTTGTTCATGGAAGCTCAATTAAGATTGATCAAAACAGAGACAGGATGCCATGTTGAGACTTTCACATAACTATTAACTGCTATTCAATTTGATCACACAATATAACTTTTTATGATTATTTTTACATGTAGCATGGGGACATGGTCTGTTTGTGGTATTACAGTGTAACATGGTGCAAAACATCATTAAACCACATAAAACGTCAAGGTATTTGGGAACTCAAGGCCATCAAACACATGGGAATAAAAGACTTCCTTTATATGAAGATGGAATCAGTTCTCTAACAGATAGCATTCCATTGAAGTCTTTCGCACCCACAAGGTCTTCTTCTTTATGTGAGACATTCTATAGGTGGATAGTAAACAGACTTGGTATCAACAAAACCTAATGAACTTTAAAAAACATGGCATCCTTAAGACTTTTATTATTTTCATTTTCTGCCATTAAGCATCTCACAAATCAAGATTCTGCCCTCTGGTCTCACGTATAGATCTGTAGCAATAGGTCTGGTATGCTTTCTTCTCATGTTATCCTTGGCTTGGTTGGAATTAAACAAACTTCCACTTACGGTTTGTGGTGGTGGAGGGTGTGGGCATGGTGGTTATTGGCAGCATTGGCTTTATGCAGGCGCTCAAGCCTCTCCTTCTCTTTCTCCACAAAGTTGGTGTTGGTTCCAGTGCTGGTGGAAGGTACTCGGGTCAGTCGGCTGTGGGCCCGTGGCTGATCTCTGGGTGGAATTGGAGGAGGTGGTGGTGGCGGGGCAGGAGCCGAGGCGGAGGAGACTGGGGGTGGGATTTGGGTTGGGACAGAGATGGATGTTGGATTGCTTGAAGGCGTCACAGAGACGGGAACAGAAGTGGATGCGGTGCTGTTGTAGGAGTGATGGGTGGAGGGGTGGTGATGCTGCTGCTGAATGTGGTGGCTGTGGTGCAGGGGGATAGAAGTGGGAGGCTGAGGTGAGGTGTGGGGGTGGCTGTTATAATGGTGGTGGTTCTTGGCGGCTATGGATGTTGATGCAGTCTGAGCTGGAGGAGGTGGTGGAGGTGGTGGAGGGATGGGAGGTTCAGGGGGAGGAGCAGGTGGAGGCGGAGCAACAGGCTGTCTGTCCAAACGCAGGTCCTTATTCTCTTGGCTGAGACGGTCCAGTTGGACCTCCAGCTCCTCGATTCTGCGCCTTTGGGTTTCGAGAAGTTTCTGCTGGCTCTCAATGATGTTGTTGAGTTCTAGAAGATACTCCACAGCCCGGTTAGGGCTTTCAGGACTGCCTTGGCCTGGGCCTTGATTGGCATCCATTTTTAAGTAGCACAAAGGCTAACGTCCAGTGAGCTTTAGACTGATCTGGATTTTCAGGCCAAGATGAACTAATCCTGTGTGATAAACTGAAGAGCCAAAATGCTGTCGGCCATCACAGTTGGTAAGATCAGGGTAGGTCACTGGTGCAGAACCAATAGCTGACTCAAAAAACAATGCTGGGCGCAGTAGTCTAAACACTGGCATGAACTAAAAACACTAGAGAGACAGAATGAAGCTGCTTCAGGTCTAGACTATCACCTACAACCTAACGTCTAAAAACTACAACTAAAAATCTGAAGTCCTACACCGCAAAACAGGAAACACCCGTCACCCTCCCCCCCACTAGAGGTAAGTGGGGGGGAGAAAACTTTTTTATTAAGTTCTGATTTGTCAATCAAGATGGGTCTTGCCCGTGCATGCTCCAATCAGGAGGTTTCACTAAACTCATGACCATTCCTTTTGATGGTCAGCAGGCGTTCAAACCCATACCGACTAAAAGCAGAACAGAGTCCCAGGTTGAGTGCTCCTCCCCCTGCAACCAGACAATGTGTTTTCCCTCCTGTTAGTCACTGAATCAGCTTTATCTTCTCTCTGGTCTCCATTTAAGGCATCGGTTTCCTGGAGCCAGATGTGGACAGCAGAGCTGGAGGAGGACTTGTTTGTCGTCAGTGTCAGAGATGCCGCATGGTGTTGATGATGTTTGCACAACATGCACAGTTCCCAATGGAAGGGACTGTTCAAAAATCACAGATATGCTGACCAATCCCAAGCATCTGTGTAGAGCATCGTACTTTAATCCAAAAACGTCTGGTTTTAGATGTCCATCTCAAACCGTCAAACAACAGAAGAGTTAGCTCAAGCCAGGCTCTTCCACCAAAAACACGGCAAAAAGTGGACAACGCCTGTCAATAATCATCTCACAAAAATGAAAAAGGGAAAGTGTCATCTCTTGTGGTCTAGGTGTTCACGGGTAAAATTAGCCTGTCAATCCCTTAGCTAGGTGGTGGAAGTGATATCCAAAGGATGGAATTTCGTGTCTGATGCAGGTCCTCTTCATGGATACCATGAGCCATCTGGGATTTGCTGCCAAGTTAGCTCACTTTGATGTCACTTCCTGGATTTTTCACATGTAAAAGAAGAAGAAAAATGGTAAGAAACAAATGAAATATATGCTGACATAACCTCACTCTTTTGTTCATTAAACAAACATGTTCTCCCTCTTTCATCTGCCTTTGTTCTCCTGATCACCATCTCTCCTTTTCTCTTACTGATCCTTCTTCTCTTTATCTCTTTACCACCTGCTGCTTTTACTCTTTCCATATTTATTGCTTTTTTTCTGTAGTCACAGAGAAAAAAAGAGATTGGTCTATCATGATTAACACATCTTTATTTTCTTTTTTTTACACCTGAAAGTGATTTGAAATATTATCGGGTTTTGTAAATAGATTTATGTAGAACAAGCATGAAATATCCTGGTCCCACTTCTCATTCTCAGGTTGTTAAACCTACTGAATCCTTTTGCTGTTGGATCCTCTCTTTCCACATATGAAGGTTACATGTAGCACAGAAACATTTGACTGATGTGAATTTGAAAGTGTTGTCAAGCCCGGGTGTCCAGAGTGCCCGGTCCATGTTTCTATAAAGTGGTACTTGTCTATGTTGTGCACACAAAGCGGATGACATGCCAGTGATGCTAGACGAGCTGTCCCTGGTTGCTGTAGCAACAGATGAGATGAGAAAGAGCTGGTTCATGTGCAAGTTGCAGAGTGGGGAACAATTGAGCTTTTAGCTAGTTGGTAGCTTTTGGATGGCTCACTGATTTATAACTAGGAAGCGGTTGCTTTAGTCTTTGACTAGGATACTGCATTGTAGTGCTGGGAAATATGACGAATCATATCGAGTGGACGACAGATCGTGCCATTTCTCTTCTATCATTTCTAATGTTTTTATTTGTTTGTTTTTATTGCTAAACTTTTGTGCAAAAATATATTTCCCCTACTTAGAAACTTGAAATTGGCGGGCACTTAAAAAGAAAAAGGTTTTCATTTGTGACGAATCAATTACATTTACTTCAAAAACAAAAGTAAGGACATTTTTGTCAATTTTTTTCAGAGGATAACTGAAAATATACTTTATTGTGGTATATCGTGATATAAAATAATTTATATCGTGATACTCAATTTTTTCCATATTGCCCAGCATTACTCTATTGTAACAAAAAGTGGTTGAAAAAACACTTTAAAGTTTACTCAAAAGGATATTTTGTGCTCTATGAAGCATGTTGTTGGAGCTAAGCAAGTTTTTCTCAGAATACCTTAGATCAAGGGTGTCAAACTCAAACCCACAGGGGGGCCATAATCAAAAACAGATCTTAGGTCGCTGGTCGGACAGAGTAAACATTCATTGAACACTCAAAAATGAAACTTTAAAAAATGTAACGTAATGTAATATTATTCCAGAAAAAATCAACTTAAACCTTAAATAACTTTCCATATTTTAACTCTCCACAGAATAAATATTTTTTCAAAATTATACAAGTTAGAAATAAGCACAAGATAACATCAAGCCATTAATAAGAATAAAATAAAAAGATCTGGAGGGCCGGATAGAATTACCCGTAGGGCCGCATCCGGCCCCCGGGCCTTGACTTTGATACATTTCCCTTAGAACCTAAAATATGACCAAAGCAGGAAATGTATGTTCAGGAAATAGCAGAGCTCTACTGTAAGGTAATTAAGATCAATAAATCTTCAAAATATAACCCAAATAATGATCCTCCCTCCACCGAATTCACAGTATAAATGTGTCATGAAGGAGCATCCCATACATTTTAATTTATGACCAATCAGACCTTTATCCATTGCAGCAGAAACCAATCTACTGCCTTAAACCCTTTATTTATTCGACATTCTAAGAGTATAATTTGATCTTCATACCATAATTTTTTCTTCAAATCGTAGGTGTGGAAATGAACTTACTAAACTTAGGAACATTATACTTAACTACATTATTATATGAGGATATTATAATATTCCACCGCCCTCATTGGACGTCGGTCTGTTTTTAACTCAAGTGTAGAAGTTTTATCACCATCTCTAGTTATTTCTTTGGCTTAATTCAGACTAATTATTGACTTTAATGCATAAATACAGAAAAATGACAATACCGCTTATTAGAAAAGTCATGTAGGGAAGCTGCCTTTAGACTTTCCTTGCCACAGAAGACGTGGGGGAGGGGTACATTAACTGCAATGTGATATTTTTACTACATAATGTCGCTATGACCTACACACAGGGACTGGCAACATTTTAAGCACATTAGCTGACATTGCTTGAAAGGGTTTCAAAGTAATCAAGTTGTCGTTGTGTTAAAGTCACACAAACTTGTGAATAATAGCCACACACACCCCTACACACACACAGATACATGCAGGCAAGCCTTCTAGTCTCTATTGCAGAGCAGCCAAACCGTTTCAGCTTTTATATTTCTTTCCATTAAGCTCATTCAATAATTCATGACTCACTAACTGACCACCATCCCTCTCTGGCTCTCTCTCCCGATCCCGCTGTTCCCGTCAGGCTCGCTCTATCCCTCCTGCTCTGAGCTTGTGAGGCTCTCTGCAGATCCTTCATGCCAGAACTGCCTGTTCCAAACACATTGAGCGGAAAACCAAAGGACAAAAAGGCAACAAGTATGGTGTTTGAACACGACTGTTAAGTTGTCAGTCTGTGGTTTATCACACAGTCTAATGCAGCTGCTGTGCACCCTGAAGAGTTCTGGCATGGCATTAATGTTTCATGTCTTAAGTAAGATGCAAAAAGCCACTGTTGAGAACAGATATGTGAAGCAATAACCGTAATATTGTAAACGTAATATTGGTTTTGTTTTTTTCCTATAAGAAATATGTTATCCAGTAGACAATATTGTTGTATTGCACCAGTGGACAAATCCGTGGGAGAGGCCAAGTCACCAGCAACAACCTAAATACACACTCATTTGAAATGGGTGTTTTTAAAATATTCTTTAGAACAAATGTAATATAATTTAATCTTAAAACAGCATTTGAGTGTTTCTTTAAATTATGGTAAATCAGGAAGAGATGGGAAAAAAATTAAGTACAAAAAAGCTTTCAGTTGTGGCTTAGAAACTGCAAAGGGTGAACCAAAGTCTCACTTCTCCACTCCATTCTGATGCATCCACTTACAGACATATAGATCCATGAACGTCTTTGTTTTCTTCGTCTGAGCTGGAATCTAGATCTAAACTGTTCGGTTGGATAGCTCCGTTAGCGCCCGTCATTTCTGTTGCACCTGTTAGCTTGGGATTGTAAGGGGCTGTAAGCTAGCCGGGGAGATTGTAAACACAGGGATCATGGGAAATAAAAGTAGGCTTATTTCTGCCCCAAAACTCAGAGGCGAGTTACTAATGCCGCTCCACAGAAACTAAAAATATGGAGAGAAAATAGACTCACCCAGATTTGTGTGTGTAATGCTTGATGAGAAACTCATACAATATACTTTGTGCATAAGAACAAAAACTATAAAACTAAAAAAAAAATACAAAACACAATTTAAAAATGCACAAATTAAACAGCTTGAAACTAGCTTACAAACAAATCACACACATGTTTTTTTATTTCATAGTTTTTGTACTTATACACAAAATATATTGTATGAGATACTTGGGCTGGATTGGTAAAATCGATTATCGTAATTGATTTAAATCGATCTAAGCTTAATGAACCAATAATCGATCCATAAAAACAGAAATCGATTTAGCACATAAAAAGCTAAAGTCTGCTAGCTTGATGCTAACGTTTAATCGATTTCCCTTAGGACAGCTAATGCTAACGCTCCGTCAACCAAAACATACATTGCTTTATATACTCACAGGCATGAATTTTCCAAACTTTTTTTAAAAGAAACATTTGTTTAAGAGTAACCATTTATCAAAAGCACTGTTTTTTTAGTCATTCTTTTTTCTTCTTCGAGAATAAAGTGTAATACTACATATACGATCGCCCCCTAGTGGCCAAATTGAAACACCTCCCAGGAGAAACACAACAGTGTTTACAATGTTAATGATCTGTACATGTTTGTTAGAGCTTCTCATTTTGCAAAACCATATTACACTTTATGCTAGTAACAATCTCATTATTATTACACTAATAAATTTTACAATATGCAAACTGTATCAGATTTATATGAAAATCTGCAAAACATACTTACGTTATTAATGTATTTCTAAACAAATGTGTCTAAATGTGTAAACATATATACTCAAAATTGAAATGAATTGAATTCTATTGAGTGAACTGAAAGAATCACAAA
>NC_050518.1:21619401-21638015 GCF_002922805.2 Oryzias melastigma | reverse complement strand
AAATTGTGAATCGAATCGATTTTGGAAATCATTATCAATACCCAGCCTATGAGTTACAAATCAAGAAATACCCACGCACAAATCCAAAGTTGCACACAAATCAAGAATTACGCACGCACAAATCTGAGTGAGTCTGTTTTCTCTCCATATAGAAAGGTCTTAGCATGAGTTTGTTTTAGCAAAGGCCTTGCGAGGCTCACAAGCTGCTTCATACAGCAGCTTCATCCTAAAGAGACCGGGTCCTGAACCGGCACCAAAACTAAAAATATGTAAAACGTAAGATGTTTAAATGTCTCCTAAACAGTTTTAACCTCTTAAGACCCAAGCTTGCACTAACCCTCAACACATGTTATAATACCAAAGCCCCAGGTCTTAAGTAGAATGTGTGGTAATACAACCCATGAGATGTTCACACATGTGGATGCCAGGTCTTAAGAGGTTAAAGGAAGAGAAGATTGTAAACAAGCTCATGTCTAACCATTCTGAGACCTAAATATTGAAATCTATTAATATATCTTTTTTTTCTTTTGGTAAAAAAAAACTCATTCATTTGTACCTAAATTGAAAAACGTAAACACTTTTTTAAAATTTGTGCTGTAAAAAGGCTGATTTCAGGTCAAATCCTCCCAAACAAACCATCTACAAGCGGATTTCTCGAGAGAAAACCTTTTCATCAAAATTCCTGGCATTGTTTACTCTTCATATTTTTGAGATCACTCCACTCCTGGATGCTGACAGAATTCAGCATGTATTGAGCAGCTCGGTTTTCCTTATCTTACGTAACCCTGATCAAATTCAACAGCAGCAGCAGCAGCACTATTTTAATTGCCTAATTTTACAGTGGTGTTATCTGGCGCACACTCTTGCTGCAGCTCACACAGCCCACACATATTTGACACGCGCAGCCTTCTTCCATTTGCACGTGAATCTCCTCACGTAAGAAGACATACATGCAACGGCGCACAGCAGCCCGTGTGGCCTATATAGCCAACGGTTACACATACATGACAGACACCAGAGCTCACTCACAGACACGATGCAGCATTCTGGAAAACACAGAATGAGAGCAGGCGGCGCAGTCTCACAGGTTTCAGCAGCTCCTGCAGAAGTGATGGAGGGATGAAGGTGGAGGAAAGGAAAGACAAGAAGGAGGGAGGGTTATTGATCCTTTGCTGCAGTCACCTCTTATGGGAAAAAAGGCTCAGAAGTGACGGTGGCGTGCCGCCGTTTTCCTCTCCTGTTCTTGATCGGATGGTGATCAGTTTAATCCCTCAGTTTCTCCCTCCACGTATCTTCTGTGTTCGCCCACTGCAGGCCAGGCAGCTCTCCTCCTCCTTCTCTTTTCTCCTGCTGCCGAGTCAGGCTCTTTCTAATTATCATTCCTCTGCGCCTGAAAACCAAACGATCCTCTGCTGCAGCACATCTGATCCCGCTTCTCCGCCCGCGCGAGCGTGCTGACGGACGCCGCTCCAGTTATTATCACTGCTGGAATATGAGACTCTTTCCACCTCTGATGCGCTGCCGTAAAATAAAGAGGAGGAAGCGCTGCGTCCAGAAATACTGCCTTGATGGATGGATGGATGGATGGATGAACGGATGGATAGAAAAAAAAGAGGCAGGAAAAGCAGTCCTGCACACACAGACTGCACAGGCAGCAACATTTCCCTCACACCACTGAGAGGAGGAATTTATATCTCCACACATTTTACGGACATATTCATTAAATACACGCAGAACAACCCTGGAACTATCACAGGAGATATTGGGTATTTTAATAATATTCATCCTTAAATAATATCTTTATTTCTCTAAGCTACTAGGTAAACCAGAGGTCTGCAACCTGCGGCTCCAAATCCACACGTGGCTCTTTTATCTCTCCTTGGCCAAACATAAAATAAGTCTTGGAGACTGCTGACACAGCCATGTTGACTGTCGGAGTCAGCAGCTCCCTGATAATGGCTGCCAAACCAAAACTATCTTAAGAAAACAAATAAACAAAGTCTACAAACTAAGACTACCGAGGTCCAACTCCAAACTAAAATAACAAAACCCAGCAGTGTAAGACTACTGAGGACAAAGAGGGGAAAAAGAACAGAAAATTAAATAGATGATCGGTAGAAAACGAGCCCAAATGGCTGTTTTACTGTTGAAGGTTGCCGACCCTGAGACAAACGTATACAAGAAAAAACGCCAAAAAATCTCTCAATTTCACTTTAGCAGATTTGACCACTAGGGTGCAGCATAAGCAAGCTCTGACCACACTCAGTATGTAGGTTAGTCACGACGTTTGCGGCCTCATAACCATGTTTGAACATTCCTCCCCAAACGACTTCCAAGGACGACGTCCAAGATCGCTGATTCATGATCTTTATAAATATAGTAGAGTGTAGTAAAATATTACCTGGGAAAGATGTATTTATTGCTCTGAAATGCAGAATAATGTTAGATTTTAAGTTTATGAGCTAAAACAAAGTCGAATGCACTATTGTCACCGGAAGTAAACAAATCTTCATGTTGGTGAAGCTTCTGGTTTTCAGAGTAAATCTAGCGAGAGCTTTTTCCATTCAACAACTGACAATGAAGTTCCGCTCACTGACATAACTTCTGAAAAAAATGAATTAACTTTATTACCGGAGCTTTAGCTCCAGTGTTTAGATTCTTTTGGTTATGGTAACTCTTCAACAGAGTTGACCAAAAAACATTTTTTAATAACAAACACCATTTCCATCCATGTAAGTCTTTGTGTTTTTATCAGTTTTTTTATTCTGATCTCCTGTTCTAAATAAAGGTATAAATAATGATTTAATACAAATAATTTCAATTTTTATACATCCAGTAAAAGGACAAAGCAACAAACATATTAAAAAGAAAGAATCATGGTTTGATTTGTGAATCGTTGAGCTTGATTCGCGAATCAATCGAATCACCACCTAAGCAACGATCCTCAGCCCTACTACCAACAAGTGGCCCAAGAGACAAGACTCCTACAAAATATGATACACAGTGGGTTGACCATTCTGATGAGTGGATGGTTGATGCATCTGCTTACATAACATCTAGCTGTATTATTCATAGAAATGCTGTTCAGTTACAGAATAAAAGCAGTAAAACTGTTGGTTTCAACAGGATGAGAACTCTGTCAAAAAGATTTTCAACATTTAGTCCAACTTTAGATCATCTCTCAAACCAAATGTACTGACAAGGGTCTAAGTTCACCAAAATCTGGCTATAGATCAGAATTTATTGATTGATTTGAAATTAACAATTTCAGTTCTGCGTTCATCGCCTTTTTAACTGGATATGACATCATTACACTCCTGTATTTTCCAAAAGAAAGCAAACGGGCTCCAATATGAAATCTTGTTCTTTGCTTTTTGGCTGCTCCCTTTAGGGTCACCAAAGTGAATCATCCACCTCCATTTACCTCTATCCTCTGCAACCTCCTCACTCTCACCAACCACCATCATCTCCTCTTAGGTTCTTTCCTGGTAGCTCCAACATCATCACTGTTCCTCAATTCATTGTGTCCAAACCATCTCAATCTGCTTTCCTGCATCCGAAACATCTACTGGTCACTCCCAAAGAGGATATCTTCATCTCTGCTACCTCCAGCTGTAACGCTGCATGCTCAAAAAAGCTAGCATAAGTTCTCTTTGACAATAAAATCAAGGGAAATAAACAAGCATTGGAGCCACACTGCAAGCATTAATACAAATTTAATTTTTACTTAACCACTTCCTGCTGCTCTGTGACATTTACACAGCAGGGTGCCTGACATTACATGAATGATTAGTTTGCTAACACAACAAACATCTATCATTCAAGGAAAGTCCATGAAAATAAACAGATGAGATTACAAAAAATATGAGAATAACCAAACTATGGAACAGGGCTATAACGAGTATCTGAATGCTCAGATTCTCGCGATCTGCTCCCGAAAATTTGAGTATGAATATTAATGACGTCCAAATCGCTGATTCACGATCTTTATGAATATAGTAGAGTATAGTAAATTATCATGTAGTAAAATATTTATTGCTCTGAAATACAGAATAACATTGGATTTTATGAACTAAAACAAAGCCAAATCAGCTGCGCTCCTGTCACAGGAAGTAAATAAATCTTCAAAATAAGGTGTTAGTGAAGCTTCCTGTTTACAAAGTAAAACTAACAAGAGCTTTTTTTAATAACTGAAATATACTTTATTGTTTTATATCGTGATATATATTGTTATTGTGATATAAAATCATTTATATCGTGATATAACATTTTTCCATACCCAGCATGATCTTTTATAGTGCACCAAGTAGTGAGTAGTGTAGGAGTTTGGACACAAACACTCACAAAAAGTAAAAATAAATGTTTTAACTCCATGGTTGGAATGAAAACAGCTGTGGCTATACCACATGAAAACCGGCCATGCTCTGATCCCTGGTGTCTTTATTCTTATGGGGTCCAGATGACCCAGCCCTTAAATTGATGTGTGATCCCTCCCAAAGGTGGACAGGATTTTATGTCTGCCACGGACACCAATGAAGATAAAAAATCCTTGAAAAAAAAAAAAGTTCAGAACACTATCTTGTGGGGTCCAGATGACCCCACTTTTAATATAAACAAGCCTAGGATAGCACATAATTAACATGTTCAGCTGCTTCCTTGAGGAGTACCTCAGCTTCATTAGTAAGCCGGATGGTCCAAACCAGTTCTTCAGAACTCCAGAATTGTCATTAGCTCAAAATGTGAATCCCACCTGTGTTTATATTATTATGTTTTCATAGTTTAGACATTATAGATCTACTTTAGTGACGCCACAGCATGGATCCAGATGAACAGACACTAAAAAGAAAAACATCCTTCTTTAACATCAAGGACGTTTGGAGCCGTTTGGGTTTGCTGGGTCTTGGTGTTCTGGTGTTCCTGCAGTTGTTTGGTCTTTAGTCTGCAGCACATGGCGGCTGTGCTCCTCTCTAGGTCAGAGGAGGTCTGTGCTCCTGCTCCTCCTGGTCTCCATGCTGTACGACAGACCAGCCCGAACCTCACGACCGCCGCTGATGCAACAGCTTCTGTTCTGCTGCAGAGCACCGGGGAAGTTTCTGCAGATGCGTTGCTTCCCCGCATGACAGCATGGCTAAAAAACCCGCGCGGAGGCCGCATCACCAGAACCGGAGCGGGTCGGGGAGGATGCTTTGATCCTGGGCTCTGCGGAGGACTGCACGCGCCGCTTCCGCAATGACTGATGGGAAAGCCAATTAGGACACCCCGCGCGGGTGCTGACTTATTGAGGATGCGGGAACAAGTGCTCCCGCCGTTAGAAACACCAGAGCTTCATTTATTTTATTAAAAAAAAAAAAAAACACCTTAATTTGCTTCCGTTGACTGCGGACATCCGCGAAAAAAACCGACGCAGACTCACGCGCCAAACCGCAGAAACGAATGCTCACTGATAACAGCTCACCTGCGGCCGCAGTTCGTCCTGTCCCCGCGGAGGTGAATGGAAATAGTCCCTCTGTCCTCTCCAGGCTTCTTCTCTCTGTCACTGAGACCCGCAGCTGGGAGATGCGGCCGCTCGCGGCTGCAAAGATCCTCTCGCGACAGCAGGATGCTCCACTCTGCGGGAAAATGCTTTGACAAAAACGACGTCACGAGAACAGAAGAGGCAAAGGGCAAACAAATTTACAGTAGAAAGACATTTTTTTTTTTTTTTTAACAAAGCAGCACGAAAACTCAATCAACCAGCCAATCACATTTGTACAGTTTTGGACCTAGAACCAGTCTTGGCTGACCCAAGTACTTCTGGGTAAATAATTTAAAGAAACACTTCAATCATCTTTTGATCTAGTTTCAAAGTGTTAATTATGATTCAGCTGTTTTTAGACAAAATTACAAAAAAAATGCATAATTTTCTAGGACATAGCAGGAGTTTATTATAAATTCACCTCTGAGTTGTGGTACGGGGCAAGCCCGCCCCACATCCCGTCACCCATAACCGAACTCTGTTTACACTATCAACCCCTCACAGCCCCAACATAACAGTACCGAAGAAAAAAATGAGGAGTTCGATCAGATCTATCCAGCCGTACAGTTTAGATCCTGCAGATTCCAGCTCAGACAAGGAAAACAAAGACGTTCATGGATCTATTTGTCTGCATCATAACGGAGCGGAGCAGGAAGCTTGTGGCCTCCTGATTGTAGTTTCTACATCACATCTACAAGGTTTTTCAAACTGCATTTTTTTTCTTCTGCTCCTAATTTAGATGTAAAAAAAAACAATAAGAAATTATATTTTATTCTTAATTTTCTCTATATATATCCTCCATCGTGAGAAAAGTGGATCAAGAAAATGTTAAAAACACGAAAAACTTAATTGTCCTCAGAGTGGGTCTTTAAAGAAGTAAAGGATGAAACTGTGATTCAGCCCAGACATGATCAAACTGTCCAAAGCCATCTCTGGTCATACAGTCTTTGGTGTGGGGATAAGATATTTTTATTTATTTCATTTTTTTTAAATATGTGAAATTTATATTTTGAGTCACTTGAAATGATGAGGATTTAGTTGCAGAAAGTTCAAACATTCTTTAGCAGAGTGTGCAGAGTTGTCCTGCTCATTCATCACGGATCACAGAGATGAAAAGAGTGTGATGGGACTACCAATTGCTGTTTGTGGTCTCAAATTGCATCAGAGTGAGCGCTCATTGTTTTTGTCACTCTCTAACAGCTCTGTTCATCCTCCTCCTGGATCCTCTTGTGCTGCTGCATCCTCTCTTTCTCCAACAACCAAGTTCTCCAGGCAGGTATCCCTCACAAGCCACTGCGATCTCTGCTTAGAGGAAGTACAATTAGGAAATCCTCAATGGAAAGATTTGATTCACTCTGATAAAGGGGTTATCATCAAATAATCATCAGGACTTGTGAGGCCAAAGAAACTTACATTCCCTTTTTGTGAAGTTTGGACTATTAACGACCTAAACTGTAATGCGAGCGAATGTAAAGTACATTTTTAAAATACAACTTATTGTAATTTAGTGTAGTGGTTAGCAATCTTGCCTCGCAGTAAGAAGGTTCTGGTTCAAGTCCTCCAACAGACTGGAAAACTGTCCCGAGTGTAGCCCACCTTCACCCAACAGTGGCTGGGATAGGCTCCAGCAACCCTATGGCATCAACATGGATTTAGCAAGTTTGTAAAATGGATGGATGTTTTTATTTAATCATTTCTGTTTCCGTTGTGAAATGAAGTTTAAAACTGCTCTGTTTTTAATCTATTCTTTCTACCTATTTTATTGAATTGTTGCCATGACTGCAGCTTTTGCAGAAAATAATGCGCTTTTTTCACATGAAAGTGTGTGTTTAAAAATAGGATTATTTTAAAAGAAAAATTTAATTTGTTCTTTGTTCCTGTTCAAATTGAGAGTCACAACATCAGGTTTTTAACTAAATTGTAAATAAAAAATACAAATTTTCACCCACAAAAACCAGAGAAAAACCAAAGAAAAAGCAACAGCTTTCAGAGATTTTTTTCTTGTTCAAAGTTTTTCCCTTCCTGACCTCCTCTGTGCTCTGCTCTCACTGCCTCCCACTCACTCTGCAACAATTAGAATGAGAAATCATAGAAATCAATACAATTCAACAGCCAGCCTGAAGATGCTTTCTTTTTCAGCACTGAGATGTTTCCAAGCTTCACAAAATAAAAAGAGCAGATTTGGAACTCTGGAAGGAAACTCAGAATAACTACAAAAAAAAAAGAAAAGTTTGGTTTGATATCTACCAAAAACACACAGATCCTGTGATGATAGCTGAATCCGGTGTTAAAGGGTTAAAATTTACAAGTTGTCCACTCTGCAGCCATTTTCCAGAGAAATGTCTCAAATTATAACTTTCTTATGGGACATAATTGGGACCACCACCGCCGACCTCTATCTCTGGGGCCTGGGTTCTTCCAATGAGCTTCAGTGTAAGAAGCATTTCAGCCACTAATTTATAATATAGGTACTATATTGGACAGATATGCAGCTATATTAGGCACACCTGTCCTCCTTAACACAAACTTCTAATCATTCAGCAACTCAATGAATTTTGTCATGTAGACACTGTCAAGATGATCTGCTGCAGTTAAAGCGACGAGCATTAGAATGAGGAAGAAAGGTGATAGAAGTTGTTGGTGTCAGACGGGCTGGTCTGTATTTCAGAAACTGCTGATCTACTGGGATTTACACCCACAACCATCTCTAGGGTTCACAGAGAATGGTCAGAAAAAGAGAAAATATCCAGTGAGCAGCAGTTCTGCAGAAATGTCTTGTTGATGTCAGAGGAGAATGGCCAGATTGGTTCTAGCTGATAGAAAGATAATTGTAACTCAAAGAACCACTGGTTACTACCAAGGTAACCAGAAGAGGATTTCTGAATCTGAACACCCAACACGTCCAACTTTGAGGCAGATGGACTACAGCCGCAGAAAACCACACCGGGTGTCACTCCTGTCAGCTAAGAACAAGAAACTGAGGCTACAATTCACACTGACTCACCAAAACTGGACAATAGAAGGTTGGAAAAACGTTGTGATGAATCTCCATTCCTGCTGAATTCAGATGGAAGGTTCAGAATTTGGCGTCATCCACATGAAAGAATGGATCCACCCTGCCTTGTATCAATACTTCAGGCTGGTGGTGGTGGTGGTGTAATGGTGTGGGGATATTTTCTTGGCACACTTTGAGCCTTTTAGTTCCAACTGATCATGGTTACCATGTCATAGTCTTGTTGCTGACCACGTCCATCCCTTTATGACCACAGTGTACCATCTTCTGATGCTACAGTACTTCCAGCAGGATAAGGCTCCATGTCATAAACCTGGAATCATCTCAAACTGGTTTCTACAACATGACATTGAGTTCACTGGACTCTAATGGTTTCCACAGTTACCAGATCTGTATCCAAATCCTGTGGTGGAACAAGAGATCAGCATCATGGATGTTCAGCTGACAAATCTGCAGCAACTGTGTTTTGCTATCATGCCAATATGGACCAAACTCTTCTAGTATTTTGTTGGATCAATGCCACCTAGGATTAAGACAGTTCTGAAGACAAAAGGGGTCCAATCTAATGCTAGGTGGACCTAGAGTGCTATTTAAGTGATGCACAGAAATGTGTTTGCATTTCTAAGAAAGGTGGGGCAACTGGAAGTATAAGTGGTAAAACATTTTGACTCCAGACAAACCACTGATGCACCATGATAATGTTTGACAAAAAAAATTAAAAACAAGGTGGAGAAACCGCCTATCTGGACCAGGAAGAACTCCACTGGTAAGACACCAGGAAGTCAAAGCAAATGAGATCAACAAAAAGAATGATTTCAAGTAATAGGAGAAAAACTAAATGTTACATAAAATGTATCTTTTTATGCTAAATAAACTAATTAAAGCAAATTATATAAGTATTGCTGATGGTGTGGGAGAGTGTCCAGAACTCAGAGTTTCTTGTATGGTGGTGAACACTGCTTAGAGCCTATGAGGCTCTCCTGTCAGTGAGAGAGTGTGGGATTTCACCGTTTCAAATGCTTTCCATATCTCATCCCGTGTAGTGCAGCATTATGGCATGATTAGGAGAGTTACTGGACATCTGTGGTTTTCTGGTCCTCAGACACACCAGCATCAATCATCAGGACTTTAATAAAGCTTTCCTCTGAGTTATTCCCCTTGAATCATCGTCTGTTTTAGTGGAAAGTGTCATTCCAGGAGAACTTTGTGAAAACACCGCCTGCAGCTTTAGAACAGCACAGCTTCATTCAGTCAGGGTCCAAACTGACCTCCTGATACTTCAGTCCCTGTGAGATCATCAGTGTGCATCAATAAATCATAAATACACGCTGATGGAAGCTCAGGAAACAACAGACCAAATTTCACCAAAAAATGCATCATCTTCATGTGAAAATGTAAAACTAGGGTTTCAACCCTTTAACACCTGAGGCATCGCCGCTGGCGCTTAAACACAAAATCTTTATCCTTTTATTTGCATTAACACGATAATTCCAGTAGATTGTGAAGGAGAAAAGTGGCACGAACTGCAATTGGTGTCAATACAAAGACACAGTATTAGTGATTTCAGCGACGTTGGTATCAAAACATTCAGCTTGTTCAGGACATTACTGCTTGTATCTTTGTTTTTTTATAAACTTTATAGTTTTTTTAAAATATTGAGCAAAATGTGCCCCATAGAAAATGAATGAGAAAGTCTTCAAAATTTGAAGATTAGCGACAAACCTTTAAATTTATGCATGGACAATGTTTTAATCTTTTAAAGTAATTTTTTTTTTATTTAGAGTTTACTCAATATTTTATAACTATTTTATACCTAGCTTTTTCAGCTAATCTTGATTCTACTTTTTTCTGCTAATTTGGAGTTAAGCTTCTATTTTAGCATCATGCTAACTATTTTGACTAATTTAGTTTACCAAGAATTTCTAGGCTACTTTGGAGTTTAGCTAGTATTTAAGCAATAAGCTAGCTTTTATTGGCTAACTTGGAATCTACTTAGGTTTTTTGGGCTAATTTGGAATTTAGCTCATATTTAAGTAACACTCTACATGTTTTTTTTTTTTTTTTAAAATTGGCATGTATTAGGGATTTTTAAGGAATTTTACAACACCTTTTCCAGAAATTTAGGTCAACTTCAGCGCTCTTTCAAAGGTCTTTAACAACATTTCCTCTCTCTTAAACCAATTTAACATTTTACTCTTGCATTTTCAGCAAATCCCTTCAGCAATTAAAGTAAATTGTGTCCCCATTTTCAGTAAAAAGCCTCAGTATCTTCAGCGACTACCTTGAACAAAATGCATTCACACTAGTATTATTACAGGTAATGCAACTTTTCTAGTTAAGATTGTGTTTAAGTTTTAAAATAAGTAGGGATATAATTTCCTGGAAATTTTTGTTCTTCTATTGTGAATTATTAGAGATGATTTTTACCAATTATTACAGAATCATGATATCATAAATATCGTGATATCATCGATATCACAATTGCATCTTTTGGTGAGGTTCCCAGCCTGATTCAGGAGGAAAGCTGACAGTTTTGACTGTGAAGAGCTTTTCCCTGCAGAGTGCCTCTGCTCTGCTGCAGCGAGCTGGAAAAGTCCAAGGTTATGCTACACAGCCGCAATAAGGACGATGTTGTAAGTCAGAAAGCATTTGATTATGACCTTAAGACTTCCTGGAGATAAAGACAACCCGCAATGTTATGACTCCGCCTGGATCTCATGAAAAACTCTCACGTATTCATCTTTGCCATCACCTCACAGAGCAGGAATATTTAAAAAAAACCTGCACATCCATGGAAGGAGGAAGGTCCACCAGAAATCTAAAAATATGGAAAAATGATCTAGAAATCGGGAAGCTAAAGAAATTTAGTGTTTTAGAAAATAATTAAAAAACAAGTGAAACCATAAAACCACTGAAGGAAACAGCAAACTAGATCCTGATGAGTGTGTGATCATCACTAAAGAACATCACTTCACACAATAACTAAAGAAAATGAATCTGAAAGACCCTCATCTGCCCTGCCTGCTGCCGCTGGTCCTTCACTGGAGTTCTGTTTGCTGAGCGACCTCTGACCTCAGATGAGCGAGTGGGCTGCAAAGCTGCTGTCTGTGTGGGAGAGAGGCTGTTCGATCCTCGTGCTGCAGATGTAAAATGCAGCTGAAGCGTTCTTCATCTCCACAGAGCGGGATCTTTGTGAGTTTTCACATCACAAACACGTTGTGAATATTAGAATGTCCGTTTGTTTCTCTTCTGAGAGCAGCGTCTGGATTTCAGGCTGGAAGTGGCTGCAGCTTCAGACAGCAGGACAGATGTCAGGACACACAAGCTGGTGAAGAAATCATCAGCTGGGGCGGCTCTAGGGTCAGGATGGGACACTGAGCGCCTATCACGTCGTCTCAGTCGTTGTGGGACTCGTGACAACAGCAGAAAAACTTAGAATAGGAGGCAGGAAGAACTGAAGACTACATTCCATCACAGTCCTGGTCAGAACACATTTAACCCTTAGCAGTACAGGGCCTTTCTGATCTTTGTTTTTCTACTTTACAATTTGCTCTATTAATTTACCTGTTTGTGTGGAATTATTTGGAATATAACTCTTCACTACAACCACAACTTCTTTTTTATAGGTACATTTTTGATTATATTACACAATAATTCTTCAATGGACTGGAAATTGTTCAAAAAGCTCAATTCAAAGTGGTAAATTTTGACACTTTTTGCTGCAAAAATCACAAAAATTGAGATCAAAACAATTTTTATGTTTAAAAAAAAGATCAAAGCAAAGTTAAGGTCACCAAAGTGTTAAAAAAAAAAAAAAGAAATAGGTGAATCACCGAACTGTATGCAAAGTTCCAAGTATGTGTCATAACTTTTTTTATGTTTGCTTAAAAAAATGTAAAAGCTAAAAGCTTTTTGAAGCATTAAATCACATCATTTTTTCCAACAAAAGCAGTGCTGATGGAAGGGTTTGTTTTATCTTTACGTCACTGTAAACAGCCAAAGTAAAGGGTGAGTTCAGGGACCTCTGAGGGTCAACATCAGGCAAAAAAAAAAGTCCTTCAGTAAGGTCACTTTCTCCATCAGAAACTGCTGGATAGGCTCTGTCTGAGGGGAAACACTCACTTTTTCTTAAAGTGACACAATGAACAGAAAAAAGTGTTTTATTTAAAATAATAATGTTGAGTTCTTAGTGTTTTGGGTTTTTCCTTGAAGCTGTGCTGCCCTCTGGTGGAGAAACAAAAAAACGTCATATTTTTAAATAGAAGTTTCTTTTATTTCTGGAATAAATGGAAACTATCAACTTAATTAAATAAATAAATGAATTAATTAATTAATTCATACATAAATAAATACATACATAAATACAGCATGCACATACATACATCATGTGGAAAATACAGACAAATAGTGCCGTGGAAAAGTTTTCGGCAGGTGTGAAAAAATAAAATGTAATGATTAAGGGGAAAATCTTGATGATTACATTTTTTTCTCCAAAAAATAATAATAATAAAAAGGATAAATGCTTCTTTGTGAAATTTTCTTCAAATAAGAAATTAAATGTCAATTTTTTTCATTTCAAATTGTTACAACTATTTTGTAACGAAGAGGTTGAGGCATTTGGATCCATGTGCAATAGTGTTTAATCATCGACAAGAGCAGACATGGATAAGAACAGCACAGAGTCAAACAAGCAATGGATCAAACACATGAAAGGCTGTCAAGAGAAAACTACCCAGAATGATTAACAAATGGTACAAATACAGTGTTAAATTCAGTGGAGGTGATTGCTAAACAGCTGATGGAAGGTCCGGGCTTCAGGAGCAGTGCCTGATGGGAGATGTAGTGAGCAGAGAAGAGGCCAGGTGAGAGTCAAAACTTGGGAGATGGCTCCCTCTAGTGGTCGGCAAAGGAAACTGTGCCCTGATTCATGATATGTTTCCTTTTTGAAATGACTAAGACAAAACATAACTGAAATGCTTGAACTCTGTCAATAAAAATTGTTTTAAAGTTCGCATAAACATTAGTGGAGTTTGATGCAGCTCTGTTCCTCTTCTGTATAACCATTAACTCATTTCTGTGAGAAGACAGTATTAAAAAGACCATGCACACTGATATTTGGTCAAATGGATACTAGCTTTATTTGTTTGATTTACTTTACAGTCCAGGATGTGAAACAATTTAATTTCACAGAAGAAAAAGGGAAACTCTTTAAAAAAATGTTAATCAATGTGTGCTGAAAGACCGGGTTTCTTCACATCCATCCATCCAGTTCCCATCTCGTCCCCTGCAGCATCACTACAGCCTATCGCAGCTGATTTTAATTTGAAAGAAGGGAAGACACTGAACATCATCATCATCACAGACACCTTCTCTATCAGCACACACGTTTTATTCAGATATCCTGTGGGCTCAGAAACCAGGCTGACAAATTTCCAATAGAACATACAGTAGATGCAGTATTTCAATGGTGTTCTAGTGAGTCTTTATCAGAATGATGTGATTCCAGATCTGCAGACGCTCCATTTCAGCAGACTGGTCCAGTTTGGTAAACAGACTCACACACAGGTCCACATCCTCAATGTGTCTACTGTTCATTGATGAACTAGATTCTTGCTAATCAGATCAATACAATCATTTGGTTATTAACAGAAATAGGTCCAAAACCCAATAATGGTTCCTCCAAGGCAGGAGTGTCAAACTCAATCGCAAAGGGGCCAAAATCCAAAACAATCCCTCGGTTGTGGGCCGAACAGGATAAACATTTATTGAACACCCTAAAACTAAATTTTTAAACGTTAAAATTAATTAAATTAAAAATTAAATATTTAATTAAATAGGAATTTTTAACATGAATATGAACTACATATATAGCATCACCAGAATGCTGTAAGCTGAATTTGGCCGCTGAATATGCTAGTGCTGATAGCTGAAAATGCTGAAATTGATAGCTAAAAATGCTGAGCTTATAGCTGAAAATGCTAAAGCTGAGAGCCAGCTAAAATATTAGCTAAATGCTAAATTAGTCTAAAATAACAAACTGAAAACTTCAAAACAGCCTGAAAAACTGAAAAAAGCCTACGTTAGCCAAAACAGCAGGCGTGTAAACATTAGCCTAACTCCAAAACAGCCTAAAAAAAAGAATAAAAAGCCTAAATAAGCCAAAATATCTAGCATGTAGTTGAAATATAAGCTAAATTCCAAAATAGTCAAAAAAATTGTAGTAAATGAAAAAAGTAATTCAAAAAAATCTAGCAGAATGCCACATTTTTAAACCCTGAAACTGTAACTTTTTAACATAAATATTAATAACAAAAAGGCAGGAATATTATTCTAGAATAAATCAACTTAAACCTTAAATAGCTTTCATTATTTTACTCTCCATAAAAATATATTTTGTCAAAGTTATACAAGTTAGAAATGTGAGCAAGATAACATCGGGCCATTAATAAGAATAAGATCAAATGATCTCGAGGGCCGGATAGAATTACTTGGAGGGCCGGATCCGGCTGCCTTGACTTTGACACATGTCCTCCAAGGAATCATAAGGTTCTGTTGGGTCAAAACTCGGCATCACCGACGACGCCTCAGGTGTTAAAGGGTTTGTTGTTTATGAGCTGCTAAAGCTACACTTAATCTAAAATGACAACATTAAGTATTTTAAAGCCATGGAACACACTTCTTAGACCGTCTACGGTCACTTGTTTTAGGAGAAAAGCCTTTCTCCTGTTTCATACTATGTACGCTTGTGGAAGATCTTTCCATCTGACCGCGTCCTCCAGCTCAGCTTGACCTTTCCGTTCGCCGGGCGCTCCATCAGCTTCTGTGTGAGCTGAAACACAACAGACGTTTAGAACAATCATTGAATAGCTGAATCGTTGGACATGAAAGTACAGAAGTTTTGCATAGCTTTGGGATTAAATACAAACATGGGTTTGGAATGTCAAACCGTCCCAACAAACAAACTTTCTTCTCGTCAACTTCTTAATAAAAGTTTTGGAATTAGCCAAAAAGTTTTGGACTACAGCTGAAACATACAAAAAATCTCACTTTTGACTTAAATTAGGTTTGTTTTAGGCTCATACTTTGAACAGGAGATGGTCACACACTCATTCAGGAACTACAATCACCAATAAATAAATCAGCGAGTATTAAACTATTTCAAAGTTTGAAAGTTTTATCACACGAGCATAAAACAACTTTATGTGACATAAAGAAAAAGTAACCAGGCAGAAATCTTGTGATTGTACTGGTTTTACTTAAAGGAAGTTAAATTCCAACAATAGCTAAACGTATAGAGGAGCTTACATATGTAAAAAATAGTTATGAAGAACCACTTTTGACCTTCAACAGCATGATGCTTGAGGCTCAGAGAACAGTTGCGTGTGGATTGTGGGGAAAACACCTGCAGTGGTTTACCTGCTGCAGCATGGAATTCAGAACCACCAGGTCATCTAGATCCAGAGAGACGCTCTTCTGCACACTCAGTTTCACCACCAGCTTGGGCAGACGACTAATGACCACATCTTAGAGGAGAGATAAAGAATGACAGGTTTTACATTTTAACAGATACAATAAAAAAACTGACTTCAACTCTAAAGTCACCATTGGTTCATTCATATGGAGGCTTGTTTGTTTGATATTTGGTGATTGAAATGAAGGCCAGAAGAGCAAGTAGAGGTTTAAGACTAAAGCTATTTGGGATTTTGGGGAGATTGTGGAGATTCTCAGGTCATAGTAAACCGAGGTGTTTTATTCACAAAAGACAACTGGACTTCTTTCTATTCTTCAAGATGTTTCACTTCTTATACTCTAGAGCTGATGAAGCTTCTGGATAGGAACGTCTTCAAGAAAAGATTGAAGCCTTTTGAGAAGAAAAGATGTTTTGATCTAGGATTTATGAGATAGAAAAGACATTAACATTTTGGTTCATTTATAGTAAATACATGTCATCTCTCTAGACTTATGTTTCCTTCTCCATAACAACAAAATAATCAACCAAGGACTAGCTACCTGTAAGCCTGACGGACTTATCTCTGACTCTTTTGACTCGCTTATTCCACAATAGAGTTCAGTACAAAGACCGTTCCCTGACGATGCTCCTTATAATCCATTGCATCCCATAGTGCATAAAATACAGTAGCTAAGATCAACCGTTCATTCATCTTCTTAGCTGCTTGTCACTTTCAGGGTCACGGAAGTGTCGGACTCTAATGATAAAAGGCAGAATACACCCTGGACAGGTCGCCAGTCTGTCGCAGGGCCTCAATCCCACTAACATTTACACTTAGAGACAATTTAGAGCAGATATGTCAAAGTCGAGGCCCAGGGGCCGGATCAGGCCCACCAGCTATTTAAATCGGCGCTACAGATCATTTTAATTTGTTGTTATTGATGGCCCAATGTTGTCTTTCTAATTTGGATAATTTGGACAAAACATATTTTTATCGATAGTAAAATATTGAAAGTTATTTAAGGTTTAAGTTGATTTATTCTGGAATAACATTCCTGCCTTTTCATTATTCATAATTATGTTAATAAGTTACGGATTTAATGTTTTAAAAATTGTCATTCTGCTAGATTTTTGGAATCTTTAAGCATTTAATAAGATTTGTTTGGGCTATTTTGGAGTTTAGCTAATATTTTAGCTAACTGTTTTAGCTAAATTAGGCTTTTTTCAGTTTCTTGGGTGTTTTGAAGTTTAGCTTTTTTTTTAGCTACATGCTAACTGTTTTGGCTTACCTAATATAATATATAATAATCTAATATATAATTATGCTATAAAGTTACGGTTTTAAAGTTTTAAAAAGGTAGTTTTAAGGTGTTCAATAAATGTTTATCCTGTTCGGCCCACTACTGAAGGCGTGTTTTGGATTTTGGCCCCTTGTGCGATTGATTTTCATACCCCTGATTTAGAGTAACCAATTAACCTAAGAAGAATGTTTTTGGACGGCAGCAGCTCTGATTGGACGATGTGTGAATGTCTCCGGATGGCAGCCTTCCATATCAAGTGCTGCCAGCTGCCCTGTAGCCTGGGTGCCATTCTGCACCCCTGACTGTCGCCGTCTACATTCACAACCATATGATTTTCAGAAAAATTGGACTGTGGCGGGAAATCCCGAAGATTCTGGCGATGCCTCCCCATTGTGTGGTGACAGTTGTATTTCTGATGGCAGCATAAACAATGTAGTCTCCACACTGATTGAATCATAGCTTACCATGGTAGCAAATGAATGCTTTGCTATCATTACAGTTCCAGTCCTCCCATTTTCCAGTATCATCAAAGTTTGCCACCACACAATCTCCACTGTCATTAGGTTCTCTCTCTGCCCAGTTTCTATACACAGCAGTGCTCGCACTTGACCACGCCCAGGTGCCGGTGCGCAGGCCGAGCCAGACTTGTCCTCCAGGAGGTTTTATTCCCATGATCTTCTGGTTCTCCTCCATGTTCCTCACACTGGCCAGGTCTGTGTGATGTCCTCTGCAATAGCTCTGAGCCTCAGTCCATGTCATGGAAATGTTGATGTGGACAAATGTTGCGCTGCTCCCTTAGAAAGAAACATAGAAATGTTTATTAGGTGTATGATGGCTTAACATTTAGTGACATAAAACTTCAGTTGGAGGGTTGTTGGTTGAAGTCTCGGGATGGGCAAAGTTAAGTCTTAATTGGGCAGATGTCTTGTAGTCTTTGCTCTCCTCTTCTTACTTCTGTAAAGGTGATGAGGCAAGGGGAGACTGTATGCTCTCAGAGGGCTTTTACGCTGCATCCTACCTCCTATGTTAAGCCACTAGTAAAGGATTAGTTGAGCTGCCAAATCTAACCCACCCAAGGAAACTTAAACCTCGTTTCCACTGAGCGGTCCAGTATGGTACGGTCTGGTATTTTGACCGTTTCCATAGTAAAATAGACCCGTTTTAAACAGTTCCGCCCCGCACCTCCTGAGGATACCTATCCATTGTAGGTCCATAGAAGCATAAAACGGGAGAATTGGGGCGGAGCCGTTGTAGCCACTGGCAGAAAATGATGACGTGATTAGAAAGCGCCAATGTAGTGCTAAGCTATCAATTATGTTTTCCTCTTTATTGTTC
>NC_050518.1:21601596-21618199 GCF_002922805.2 Oryzias melastigma | reverse complement strand
AGCAAAGCTTCAGGGTTCAGTGTCTTGCTCACGGACACTTTAATATGTGATAAATAAATAGAACCAAACATGGCTGAGAGATGGCAACTTCGCCTTCAAGCCACTTAAAAAATAACCAAGGTACTAAAAGATTTTTACAGGGAACTCTACAAAATACATTTGTAAAAGCTGGTCAATAAAGTTAGTATTAGTTGAAAAAATACATACACAGTTGCTGATGAACTCACTAAAATTTGTTCCAAAAAGTGGACAGAGAAGCCTCAGTTTCAGAGACCACACAACTACACATAGAAACAAAACGTATTGTTGAGATCCAGAAAGGACAATCCTCACCTGTCACATCTGCGCAGATTGGTTCACGGGAAAATCCACAACTGACATCGTTCCATTCTCCCGTGTCGTACATTTCACAGCATTGTACTTTTTCCATTAAGTTGTCTGGTTTTCCAGGAGCCCAGTTTCTGAAGGTACTTTCATCTTTTTGGTAGTAATTGGTTTTTGACAATGACCATATCCACTGTCTCCAGTAGTTGTAAAGACCAATCCAGGCCACCTGAAAAATGTAACCTGATCACAAATAACTGTAGGATTCATTTCAGCAGAGGTGGAAGATTCTTAAGGTGCTTTCACACCGAACATGATTCGCATGTATAAATCATCCAGAGTCACATAAACGTGTTAAACTTGACGCATTTTGGCCTATAGGTCTCACTTGAGAAAGAAATCTTATCTCAATGGGACTTTGTGGTAAAATAAAAAATTAAGACTTGACTCTTGTTTTCCCGTCTCAGTCGTCATGACAATTCTCCCCTCATGAACCCTGTATCTTTATTCAACAGAATAAAAAATAGAGGAATAAGCTCAGACAAGATTTTTGAAACTCCATGGTGCATTTGTTTATTTATTTATCTATTTTTGGGGAAATAATTTAACTTTTTAACATGAAATTATTCCTCCCTGAAACCAGACCCCAGTGGTCTCATTAAAAAACCACAAGGAACTCAAATTGAGTTTTAGACTTTACTGCTCTGTACTGCTTATGTATTTTTGAATAGGAAAAACATTAGCAGATATTTGAAATCTACCACAGAACTTCCGTAATTTACTTGTAAAAAAACAAAAGTGTATTAGAAAACGTGTTTTAAATACCATGCTGTATTGGAAAACAGAATAATTATATTTTTCTCATTAAAGATTCATTAGTGTTAAGGAGAATTGTTGAGATTCCATTTAAACAAAAGGTAAGAAGGTGAAATTACACTGCTGTTTGTAGACGTCTTCATTCTTGGTAAATCGACCATGTTGTTCACTATCACCATGTTTTCCGGGGAGTTTGGAGAGAGCAGGCCATTGTAGCGTCGTTGGCAGAAAGCCAGAGCGTCAGACCAGCTCATCGTTTCATAAATGAAGTAGTACTTACGCTCAGAAAGGGAGACGCCACAAAAAGCTGCAGATAGGAGAGAAAAAATAACATGTAATGCTGGCAGTGCATTTTTTTCAATTTGATGTTTCTATACCAACATTAATTCTACATTAGTAATGAATCTGTGATTTTGTAACTCAGCGAATGTAGTTAAAATGTTCTCTTACAAGAAAACTTATTTTATCAAGAAAGTATTTAAATAGCAAAATAATCTTTTTTTTAGAAGCATTATTTTCTTAAATCAGAATTCTTGGAAAGACACATTTTTTGGACCATTAGCAGATGTTTTGGCTTCTTTAAAATTTTCACTTTATAAAGGAAAGCTTATTTTTTTATCTATTTCTTGGGGGTCTGTTTTGGGTGCAGAGCAGCTGCTACACCACAATAAGACCATTGCAGGTTTAGGAGACTTTTGCATTTTTTGGTTAAACACCATAACTTTCTAGCATTAACTTTTTTTTGTACAATAGTCTGATAATCTGAGACATTAAGTTTGAGATTTTTATTACCTTATCTATATTACAAGACACAAAGGCTTGAAATATTTTAATATTATTCTGTTAAGACAATTTTTTCCACTAGACTCCATTATTTGAGAGGTTACTGACCTGAAGCAACAATGACAAACAGATGAACTTTCTCCATTCTTGTATCTTCTCTCTTCTGCTGCTTCAACCTCTGACTGATGACACTTATCTGATGAACTGACTCGACTTTATGCAAAATGTTACCTTTTTTGCATTGCTGACTTAGAACTTTAGAACTTTTATCCTGTTGGATTAACAAGTCAAAATAATTCAAAACAGATTTCATTTTCCTAATCAAAGCTGCAGGTCACGAGTCTGTTTATGCTTAAGAACATGTCAGTGAAGGATTATTTTAGGAGCTGTTAAGAAGGGTCGGTTACATCTCAGAAAAAAATGAGCACAAATTGCCAAGGAGTTGGGGATTTTTTTAAATGAGCTTTCAAAAGGAGAGTAATTGTTTATTTAAATGTAAAATAAAATTAATTTAATTGAAATTAATTTGGTTATAAAAGAGCAATCATTAGCCAAAATCGATTCCATCCTGAGCTTTTTTTATTTTATTTTGTAGCAGTTCAAAGGTTATGACGTTTCTGCTTCCTTCTTTTTAGAGTTCCCTTCATCTTTCTTTATGACATTATATTGTGCTAAATATTTATAGTTCAGGGGTCTAAAACTTGAAGCTCTGGAGCTCCATCATTCCTCCATTGTGACATTTTGACTTTGAAGAAAATTGCTAGGGATCTTAATAAATCGTTTTTTGTAGTTTTGCTTTGGTTATTAAAGTTATGTCATTCATGTTGAGATTTTTAACATGTCAGATCACTGAGCAAATATATGGTTTCAAGGTTTATTCTAGTGTCAGTATTTGAATCGACTTAAACTGATCTTCTGCTGCACTAAAGTGTCAAGCTGCTGTTCAGAGGTTAAATCTTCCTGTATAGAATTGCATATTTACATGTACAGATTAAAAATGGATTCTATATTAGTATTGTCATTTTTATATTTAATAGTAAAAAGATGATGGCACATCAAGTCATATTGATTGAACATGTCCTAATTGACTTTCTTACACTTTTAATTCACAAACTGCTGCAGCAGGAGGATTTTGGTGTATTTTATTTTGAAAGGACCTTTTATATCCTGCATTCAAAATAAAATGAATAAAAAATGTTATTTATAGAAAAATATAACAATTTTATTGATATTTGGCAGCTAATTTTTTATTTATAAACAAAAGGACAATAAAGTGTATTTTTTCTAAAAGGGTAGAGGCTCTTCATTGCTCGTGCTGGGTTTTGGACAGTAAACTGGCCCAGATGGCTCTTTTATTGTTAAAGATTTCTACAGTAGGCCCACTAAAATCTGGTTGGTTTAAACTAATAGTTCAAATTTACTTGGCACGGACAGTTAAAAAGGTAATTTGACTTTTTATGTTTCATCTTGTAACTGAAGTTCCATTTTATTACAAACCAAAAGACTCTCAGACTAAACATTAGAGACCACATTTAAATCTATGCAGATCTGCATCCACACAGACTATACTATAACAATTCCTTTTTGTTTAACAATACCGTTTTGCAGGGACTCCTTATTAATATCACCAAGTTTTCCTCAACCCTCAACAACGGAAATCTTTAAACATCAAACCCTGGAGACGCCTGTCAAAGCATCTACCGTACTTCTGGATACGTATCAAATAGTGCAGTTGACAGTGTGGCCACCTTCACATTGCAGAGGTTGGGGTTTGAAACCCAATCATGGACATGATTCATTATGCCAAAAAACCTTCAGATTTTCTTGTCTCATCCTGTTTTTGGTCTGGATGAAACTCAGACCAGAATTCTGGCTCCCGTCTGTCCTCAGGAAAACCCGGTCATGGTTCAGTTCCATTCAAATCCTGTTGTGTCAGGTGCAGCAGCTCTTTGAACAACCATGTCCTTGCTGTTTGTGGACTTGTTGTGATTGAGTCCTCTTAATCTGCTGCGCTGAGGAAAACAGCAGCAGTTAGTCAAAGTGTGTCCTCATCAATCACTGTCTGCAGCTTCAACAGCTGAGAGAAAAGAAGGCGGTCCCTCCAAGATTTTGCTCTTGACACTAGATTTTTAACAATTATTTGTCTACACTTGTGTTTGTCAATCCTTTTTCACCTGAAGTGTCGCCAGCGACTCTTAAACACAAAATCTTTAACATACTGTAACTTTTCAAGCGTTGGCACGATCAACGTTATTCCAGTAGCCGCTTTTCTCCTTCAGAATCTACTGGAATGATGTTGATCGTGCTAACAATGGAAAAATTACAACTGTGGTTATCAGACCTGTGATGCAAAAGTGCAGGGTTACTATTACAACACTGCTGATCTACAACATCTGAGTTTTTTTGTTTTGTTTTGTTTTGTTTTGTTTTGTTTCATACACAAAATGAAAATAGACATAAGAATTTAAAAATACAAATATAAGACTTAAAAAATATAAACCCTGAGTTACAACACCTGAGTTAGTTTGATGTTTGATGAAACAAAAGAGACAAAAAGAACCTGATGTGGCTGCTTTGCAAAAGCTTTGATCAAGAGTGTGTGACATCGTTCATTCAGCTATCCGGAAAGGCTGGAGGAGACCAGAACACACAACACAACGACAGAAGCCGAAGCACAACAGCAATAACCATAACACAATGACAAAAAACAAAACAAAGTGACAAAAGCCACAACACAACAACAAAGACTGAATCATGACGATGAAAGCTGAAGCACAGCGACAAAAGCCACAACACAATGACAGAAGCCGAACAACAACGAGAAAAGCCACAACGAGGTGACAAAACCCATGACACAACGACAAAATTCACGAGAAAACAAAAGCCGAAGCACGACAACAAAAGCTGAAGAACAATGAGAAAAGCCACAACGAGGCGACAAAATCCATGACACAATGACAAAAATCACAACAAGAAAACAAAAGCCGAAGCACGACGACAAAAGCTGAAGGTCAATGACAAAAGCCCAAAGACAACGACAAAAGCTACAACAACACGATAAAAGCCACAACAAAAGCCAAAGCACGGCGACAAAAGCTGAAGGTCAACGACAAAAGCCCAAAGACAACGACAAAAGCTACAACAACACAATAAAAGCCACAACAAAAACCGAAACACAAAGACAAAAGCCACAACAAGACGACAGACGCAGAAGCACAACGACAAAAGCCAAAGCATAACAACAAAAACCACAACACAACAACAAAAGCTTCAACACAACAAAAAAAGCCGAAGCACCGATACAAAAGCCACAACACAACGACAAGAGCCGAAGCACGAAAACAAGCGCCACAACAAGACGACAGAAGTGGAAACACAATGAAAAAATCCAAAACACAAGATCAAAAACCACAACACAACAACAGAAACGGAAGCACAACAACAAAAGACACAATGCAACAGAAATAATTCGCAATGGAAATAGTTCACAACTAAAATGAGTAACTGACTTTTTTGTTTCATTCAGTTTCAAGCTATTGGAGTTGCTTGAAACTTTGAGCATTAACTCGTTAGAGGATCAATAAAAATAAAACATTATTCTTTTAACAAACTATGTCGTTCTTTTGACTTTTGCTCTGTGACTCTTCCGTTTGCAATTATCTTCTTTTGATAAATTGTTTCTTCTTCTTTTATTGATCTCATATTGTTTCCTTCTAACAATCATTTCTTTGACGGGTGTTTGACCCTCTGACTGCCAGCCAGTGGTTACAGTAAACTAGATGTTGTGCTCTGTAGTTCTCTGAAGGGTTCACATGATCACATGAGGCTTAGGGGCTTAGGGAAACAGGACCATTCATGCTCGACCTGTTAAGAGGCTGTAAATGCTGGAGTGTCTAAACTTTCTGGTCAAGGACGACTTCTATTTTTTTTTCTCCCTATAAACATTCCCTCCTCCTCTCCACCAACTGTAGGTCTAGCATGTAGAGTCTTCTGCACTGACCCATTCCTGGGTCAAGCACTCAAAAGAAAGGTATTGTGCCCCCTTGTGGCTGCAGTAAAAATAAAATCCCAGTGAAAGAGTAAAATTAAGATTCTAATAATGAAATTACATTTTTTTTATTTCTGAGTGATTCTTCATTTTTAAAAAGAGAATAAATTAGTGTCAAAAAGTTAATGTAAAAGAAAATATGACAGTTATAAACGTTTCACTTAAAGATGTTTTATTGACATTTTATGCGGTTACATGTAAAGTTACATCAATAAAATAAATTTAAATGGTGGGGGGGTCATGGAGAAAAAAATTGAACCACATTTTCCTGACTGTAAAAGAATATTGATTTTTAGTGCTAAACATTTAAGTGCAAAAATGTGGAACTTATTTATTTAAATTGTGTTTTCTTAGATTGTTAAAAAGACTGAAAACAAGACCTGCTTCCCTTTGGAGTCCCTGAAACTCTTGCATGTTCTATGAATACAAATAAAATGCGACCAGGCCTCTCAGTTAACACACATTGTCAGTAAAGAGACACCAAAACTAGTTCTAGGAGTTTAAATGTGATTAAAACTATGAATGATGGGTTACATGTCAAGAAGTACATAGAAGGGAAATCTGATAAGATTTGCGGCAATACAGCAAAAACATGGTCCTGTTTTTATGAAATGATAATAAAAAAAAATAATAAATCCAGAATTCTGTGTCAAGTCTGTTCTCTTGTTAACAGTGAATGCTTCAGTGACTCTACCCCTCCCACAAACAGCTGAACCGGCTCATAGAAATGTTTCTAACTGAAAGATAAGAGTTCAACTTTTTTGTTTGTCCTCTATATATTACAGTTTACAGCAATATGATATATTCTATGTTAAAATGTTAATAAAATCAGCAATTTAATACACTTCTGTTCAATTAAAACAGTCTTGACTTGAATCCCTTTTGGGCACTGGACTTCTAACATCACATAAACAAACATCTAGCATGTAATAGTGTAACTTTTTAACCTATGAAGAAAGAAACTGGAAAAAAGCAAACCTTAAACAATGCATACATATTCTCTGCATCAGCAAAACTGTAGCTATGTCTTCCAGATAAATAAGTGCATTTTCTGATGCAGGATTCTATAGACAGCTGTCAGAACTCATGTTTGGTCTTCATCTTCAACCTTATGGAAGATCTTCCCATCAGCCAGCTTCATCCAGTTCAGTTTGACGTTTCCATTCGCTTTCTGATCCTTCAGCTTCTGTAGGAGCTGAAGCACAAAACATTCTCTAAATCTGTTTTCATTTTATTATGAAAGATTAAAGTGTTGTCCTGTTTCTGGTGTTGATGGCTGCTTTCTGATGCAGAAAACGTTGCTCTGAAACTGTTTCTCTGACAGTTATTCATCTGCCTTTATATTATTATTACAAATTACGGAATTAAAGTTTTAAAAATTGGCATTCTGCTTGCATTTTGGACTATTTTGGCATTTACTACGATTTTTTTAAGCTATTTTTTCAGCTACATGCTAGCTGTTTTGGCTAACCTATGTTTGTTTTTGGGGGAAGTTTGGCATTTAGCTAATATTTTAGCTGTCTCTCAGCTTCAGCGTTTTTAGCTATTAATTTTAGCATCTTCAGCCATCAATACTATCACCTTTAGTGGCCAAATTCATCTTACAGCATTCACACTAGCATTATCACAGGTAATGCTATACATTTAGTTCATAATTATGTTAAAAAGCTTCGGTTTTAACGTGTCAAACATTGAGCTTTAGAATGTTCAATAAATGTTTATCCTGTTTGGCCCATGATCTACGATTTGTTTTTGGATTTTGGCCCCTTTGGCCCTTTGTGCCCTAAAAAACAGCTTAAAAAATATAATCCATCCACCCTCTTAACCTGTTTTTTTACCTTCTGGGGTCACAGGGGTGCTGGAGCCTAATATGGCCTAACCTACACTTATACACACTCACAGGCACAAATAGGGTCAATTTAGAGTCATCGATTAACATTTGAAAGATCAACTATTGTTAAAGACTGGTACATTGGTACACAGACTTTGTGGGAACATATTTAGGTTCAAAGCAATTACTTATGGTCAAAAATGCATGAATATTTTTATCTTTTACCTGCTGCTGCAGAACTGCAATTACAGTGGGGTCATTTAGGTCCAGAGAGGGGTTTCCCACCAACTTCAGCCTCAAGATTTGCTTGAAAACAGGAAAAAACTCTTTAAAAAAAAAAACAAAAAGAAAAAAACAGAGTGCATTTGTTATTTAAATACATCCATGCAGCTACTTACAATATTTCAAATGGATATGTATCATCTGAATTTTTCTGCAGCTTTGGGATGCAAATGTAACTTAGCCTGCTTTTCACAAGGGGCCCACATATGAGCGTGATTACTTTACCATGAAGCAAATCAGAATTTGAGTAAGAATTGAGCTAAAAAGGCTTAAGCATTTTAACCATTATAACCAGTTTAAAATGGAAGGGTGACTTCTAGTAATAATATCAGTATGTATGCAGGACAAAAGAACAGCAAACACAAAAACTTCAGTTCCGATTCTGTTTAAACGTCAAGCTATTAAACCAAACATGGTCTTGTTTTGAAGAAAATTCTCTCAGACTCCCAAACAGTACTTACTGGTCCTGTGGAACAAAAACTCTGACATACAAAGGGTTCCCACCGAAAGGCGAAAGTGCCACGAAGCAGAGTGTGCGCAGAATCCAATTCGCCTCTCGTTCACACCGGACGCGTATTTTTGCACGACGTCGACAGGCGTTTCTGCTCAGCTGTGGTTATTTAGAGCTTCTACAATTAATTAATCCATCTTGACCTGTTGCTCTATCTCTCTTGTGGCGAATCCGGCTGCTGGGCAATCCCGCCAAGCACCCAGAGCAGGGCGGGCGGGACCACTGCAGAGGCCCCCCACACCCGAAAGCGTGAAGGCACAAGAGCACGGAGATCCCAGCCCAGCCAGAAGAGCAGCCCCTCACCGCGCCAGAAGGGCCAACGTGAGTTCAGAGAATTTTTTTTTTCAATTAAAAAAATAAAAATCATCAGACATTCCTATGATACTTGCTTTGCATTCATGGCTCTTCCAATAGAAAATAATTTGTATACATATATATTTTTGTTTGTGTTTGATACGTGATTTATATTAATGTTTTCTTTCTAATGCAAAATGATCTGCATATTTTGTATACATTTTGATAATAGATCTGCATATGCAAGGACAAAGTCTGAAATACTTACATAGACATGTGATTTATTGTTACTTGAGGATTCATACTAATCTGAATCTATGTTGGAAAGACATAAATATCTGGATAAAGATAATACACGTAAAGGAAATGGTATGGTCGAGCCGGGGTGGGATTATATTAGTTCGCTTCCTAAAACTCCTTTTCAGACAATCGTAATGTTTAGTTATCCTGTGTTTGACATGTCTTTGTGAAAGTAAACTTCTGATGGTTGATTTCATCGCACATTAATTACTTTTTTCTAATCTTTCTAAACAAAAAAAAAAAATTGGTAATATTTTGAACATTGACTGGATTTTCTCTCGGGTGTCTTGGCGTAACTTCCTGCCAGGATAAACATGAATTGCTCGTGGAAATGATCGCTGCACTGCACTGTGTGAGCTGGTCGTGGAGGACCGCGGCGCTTCGCTACTGGTGTGAACTACACCGTAGGTTAACATGGGAGCCAAATGGAAGTGACCGCCATTCAGCGGCACTTCTGCATGCAGTGTGAGCCTGACATTATGGGCAAAAAGAGAAAAGAGACCGGGTAGTCAACATATAAATGCATTACAGTAATTCCAAACATGTTAAACAAAAATCATGAAAAACATGAGTTCATTGGCCTGTCATTGATCCCATACATCTGTCCTATTGAACAGTTATGAGCTAAAGAAGCAGCAAAGATCATAAAAATCAGTCATGTTTTTGGATAGTTTCTTGTGAACATATTCCTATCTAAAACAAAAAAAATCTAAGGAAAAAACAAAAAGGAGAGTGCACCGACTGGGGCTCAAAAATCCCCACAAGTGGTTGATGTAAAAATGGTCTGTAAGTAGAGTGTTGTAGGAGGAGATATGACATACTTTGGTGTTGCGAAGTCTCCAGATAATTTAAGTCGTTTAAGACAAATTATTTGATGTTTCAAAGGAGAAAATGCAGCAGAAGAGGAAAGTTAAGAGCTTAGTTAATTATGCTGTGTTATACAATTCAACTCATGCTGCAAACTCCGTGCCATGTCTGCACTGGAGCCCACCAATCTCATCTGCATTGGGAAATGGTGGTACTATCTACCAGCTGAACGCTTTTAAGGAAGTACATCTTCAGGGCTGTGAGCAGCACTGCTTACCCTCATGGCAAATGAATGGCCTCTGTTGTTCACATGTGGCATCCACCCATTTTCCAAGTTTTCGAGATAACATCATGGCACAAACGGCTGTTTGGTCATTTGGTTCACCATCATTCCAGTAGTAAAATGTGGTCGTACTCCCATTCGACCACGTCCAGCTAGTTTTAGAAAGACCGATCCAGACATCTTCTTCGGCAGGTTTAAGATCCATGATCTTCTGGTTTTCTGCAGAACTTCTGACACTGGCCAGGTCCGTGTAATGCTCTCTGCAGTACTTCTGGGCCTCAGGCCATGTCATGAAGGTGTCAATGTGGACGAATGTCACATTTGACCCTGAAAGTATGTAGAAATAGGATAATAGTGGATTTTCAAACAACAAAATGTTTTGCTCTGTTGCAAAAACAAAGACAAAAATCACACGTGGTTCTGCCACACATGTTTTTATCTATTCTCTTTGAACTTAAAGGGTAACCAAACCCCAAATCTACTTTTTTTTGTCGGTTGACCTCTATAAATGGGTCTTTAAAGTTACTGTCTGTTGGTCATTGCCAAATGTTTAATGGTCCTTTAGACGCGTCCAGTACCTCGTCCGGTACAGCTAACAGTAGGGTCCTTGATTTTATGAAGAGCCAGCACGTAAAAAACGCAGAGTTGGGGACATCCAAAATGTCAAAAAGTGACGTGGAGCGGCTCTTAACCAAACGTCTATATGTGATGACTTGGGATGGGAAGGTTTTGAACATTCACATTCACAACTGTTTCAAACATATGTTTTAAATAAAAGAAGTATATTTCATATGTCCTGCTTTTGGTTTAAAGGCCATGCAACCTTCAAAATTTCACGTTGTGTTACATTTAAATGTAACACCACACGTCTACACAAGTAGATACAAAATTAACCTAACTGTTTAACTAACTGTTTAATGGACTGGCTCATAAAACCAAAGCAGTTGTGGGATATTATGTAAAGGTTTTGCAATAAAATGAATACAAAGTATAGTCTAGCACATGATGATAACTAAATGAACACATGATGTGATGATCAATAGTAATTTACTCTCCTTGCAGAGCACCAAACCTGTATGTACCTACAAAGAAACTATCATTCATATTTTTCTATCTCTATTTAGGACAGCAAAAGTGATTTGAAGGTGAAGAACAGCTGAGTTCTTGATTAGGAATGACCTCACCTCTCACATCAGAGCACATTGGTTTTTTTGCCCCTTCACAAGAAGCATCGTTCCACTGTCCATTGGCTGTCATGTACACACACTGCACGTTGTTCCAGTCACTGCTGGGTTCACCAGGAGTCCAGTTTCTGTAGTTAGCCCCATCAGGTTTAAAGAAATCTTTGTCTGTCATCGACCACTGCCACGTGCCGCCATCGTAATACAAACCAATCCAAGGTGTCTGAGAATGGAAACAATATCAATTATTTTTTAATCACTTGAAAGGATGTAACAATTCTCCTGGAATCGGCAAAAAATAAAAAATAAACTCGTCATTGCGGATTGTGCCCAACTCATGCCACATCGCTCAAATTGAGCCGCTGGCAGAGTTTCGTGCTGTGCCAGTCGCTCAAATCGCGCCGGGGGGCTTCAGTTCGCCTCAGAGCGCGCTTGTACCGTTGACTTAACATTAAAACTGGCCACCTCTGCCGCAGTTGCGTTCTGTGTAAATGCACCTTGAGAAAACTCAATTTCTGCAAGTGGTTGGATCCCACTTGATATTAAAATATTAATAAACCAAAGAACAGGAGTGTCCAAACTTTTTGCAAGGAGGGTCAGATTCGGTGTGGTGCAACAGTTTGAGGAACAACCATTTGGCCTGTAATCTTGAGCTATATTGATATGATTAAACACAATTGAACAATTATTGAACATTTTATTGCAGTGGTATTTTCATTTCTTTATATAAAAGGACATATATAATTAACCAAAATGACTGAATTCCAAATTTGAAGAGTAGAAATAGAAGAAAAAGTCTGTCTGGATAATGAAATCTATCAACATTAAATCTGGGTTCATATGAAATGTTATATTTTATTCACTATTAAATGTTTGCTGAAAACTTCTAAATTTAAACTGAACAGGAAAAATAAATACAACTTAACGGGTTAGTGTCCTGGACTTGGAAGCAGCGACCCTCATTTTCAGCCAATCATTATCAAGCAATTGTACACAGAGTAAGAACTCTGTGTATAATACACCCCCCAGTATAAGTACTGGGGACTTCTAATTATTTATTTTATGACATGAACTCACGGGAGAAAATTTGAATGTGGGTCAGATTTGGCCCACAGGTCAAACTTTGGACATGCTTGCCATATACATATACATGACATAAATATTTACAAGTCATTTTATAAAGGAAAGGACCAGACATCAGTTACAAGTCTAAAAGGTAGCCTTGCTTATGCACAGGGTGTGGTGTAAAGTGTGTAGATGATATGTATGTTTCCACAAAAACTACTCTCTCATTGTCTCAATTTCTCATTTCTAACAGTCAAGCTGCCTGTAGGGAACCTGTATGAGCGCAAACGTGTACTTTTGAACACCGTTACCAAAAATTGGCAGAAAGACACATCTATAAAGCTCATGAGAGGAGGAGGATGTAATGGAAACCTTCAGATATCTCGAGATGGTCATAAAGTATAAAGCTGCCTGTGCCGGAGAACTCAATGCTACTGCACAGGAGAATGATGAGCAGGTTTAAGGACATAGACATTTTCAACAAAGAATGCAGATTTTTTTTTTTTTTTTTCCAGAAAAGTGTTTCTTCTTGTAGACTTTTTACTTGCTTCTTAAAAAAGGAAAGACAGGAGGTTTAGAGAACACTTGGTGGTGCAGTAAATAGTTTGAATGCTGCTTTTTAAACAGCACTACATGTTCTTTACATGCAAATTGGATGTAAATGTATTTTATTTGATCATCTCATCTTGTTTATTTTTCACCACATGTACACCTTCCTTGTTTTCTAATGTTTTTTTTTTCATGTAGTTGTTCCATCCATCCATAAAGTCATGGATCTCAAAAGAATAGAGTGGTCATGTAATATTTGACCACAGCAACAAACCTACATTGTATTCTACATAAGAACCAGGACAAATTCTTTCAGTTCTGGCTAAATGAACATAGGATGGTCACAAGAGGGGGGTTTCTATGTCCTGACTGACTACAGTTAGTTCAAATCCTATATTAAGGATTCACAGCAGTGAGGTTAGCGAAAATACAAAAAATAAAACAAAAAATAAGACAGACAAAAAAATAAATAAATAAAAACTCAATCCAACTGCCTGCTGAAAATATTTTGGGATATTTGACTGATTTTTTGTTTTTCTGATTTTCTGAGGTACACTGCTGCAGCTGACTATCCAACACATTTTCACTCCCAACTTATTACACCTTGACCTTTGGTTAAGGGCCCTATGTTCGTGAAATCAAGGGTCCACAACCCTAGGTAAGCAGTACCGGATGCGGTACCGCACACACACTGGTCCGCATTGGGAGATGCTGTTGTAACAAAAATGGCGACCAATGGAGCCGTATAGTTTTAAGCCAGATACCAGGAAAACAAAGACATTCGTCGATCTATTTGCTTGCATTGGAATGAAGCAGAGAAGAGAGATTGTGGCTTGCTGTAGCAGCCGATGTCACAGCTACCATTACTCGGTACTGGTATCTTAACCTTAACCCAGTAACGGATGCGGTACCGGACGCAAACAGGTACAGAGTTAGGATACTGGAGTGCTCTGCGTCCCGGTTCCTGGACTGGTTCCAGTTTGCGGGACCGGAGGTTGTGGACCCGTGATTTAATGGGAAAAGCCAGGACATCAAAAAACAAACAAAAAAATGATGAGCTAAGAGCACCTTAAATGTCAAAAAGTGACGCGGTGGGGTTCTTACCAAACGTCAATATGTGAAGAGTAGAGATGCATTATTTGCTCACCCATTGCCATTTGCCTCAGACAAACATAAAAAAAATAAATTACTGTAAACTATTGTGTAATATTAAACAAAAGTACCACATGAACAAATATTTTTGCCCATTTGTTTTGTAATCATCACAAAGACACCTTAAAAACAAAGTTTTGAGGAGCTCTTAAACTTTACCAGGGTAGTTGGAAGTCCCATGTTCATCAGGATGTTCACATCATCCGTGTTGTCCACAGATGCTAGGTCAGTGAATTTCTCTCGGCAGTAACGCTGGGCTTCAATCCAGTTCATTGGGTCAAGAATGACGTGGTACTGGCGTGCAGGCCGAGAGGAAACTGCACTCAGAGCTGCCAAAGACACAGAGGAGCATGACAGTCACAATCACAAGCACAGTGACAAACATACAGAAGACAGACTTGCCTGAAGCAGCAAAGATGAGCAGAAACCTTTCCATCGTTCCACGTTCTCCTTCAGTCTGAGTCTGCAGATATTTGTCTCTGGGTTCTAGCCCAAACATGCAAAATGTCATTTGAATTTTAGGCAGCAGACGTTTATCCTAAAACTCACTGTCATAAAAAAACAACTTAAGGCAGTTTTAAATCCCAAATGACTCATTTGACTCCAAAGCATAGACTGACCAAAGTCATCTCTGAGAGTCAGATTATTTCAACTCAATCTAACTACTGACTCTGAGGTTTAGGATTCTTTGAAGCAGTTTAAAGAAATATCAGCTTTTCCTGTCCCTGTACTTATTTTTACTAAACCTGCTGTAAAGAGATTGTCCCAGCTTTTTCCCAAAGCAGCTCTATTGGGAACAAATCACAACCACTGAGATGTAGACATTGGCAGAGGTCACTAACCCAAGACTAAGGTTTGAATCTCTCAGAGTTAAGGAGAACAGACAGAAGAGGGTCAGGGGGAGTCTATTTAGAGGCCTCCAAAGAACCCAACACAAAGCAGAAACTACTGGACACACAAAAGTTTTTTAGAAATGCAGGCAACTCATTTTACATGGTTATCATGGTTGTTCTAGATTTGATGGAAACAGAGACTGTTGATTATTGGTTTGAAAGTTATCCCGGGATAAAGGTGAGTTAAAAAAATGAGACTATTACACTCATATTTAGCAGTGCTGACTCTCATCCCAGCTGCTTCACACTCTGCTGCAAACCGCTCCACTGCATACTATTGGTCCTGGTTTGATGAAGTCAACAGGAGATCATCTGCAAAGAATAGAGATGAAATCCCGTGGTCCCAAAACCTAGTACCCTCCGGGTCTTGGTTCCGCCTGGAAATTCTGTCCATAAAACTATAAACAGAACCCCAGACTCCGTACTCCCAGAGCACCCTCCACTGGACACCACAGGTGGGGTAGTATAACGCCCTCTCCAAACCTACAAAACAAATATGGACTGGATGAGCAAACTCCCATGAACCCTCCAGCATCCAGAAGAGGGTATGCTGGTCCACTGTTCCACGACCAGGACAGAGACCCCAATGTTGTTCTTGAATCTGAGATTTGACTATCAGACAAACTCTCCTCTCCAGTATCCTTGCATAGTCGCAGCTCACTTAGACCAGGGGTCCCCAAACTACGACCTGCGGTCAGATTTTAAATTCTGTCTTCTTATTATCAGTAACAGTGAAATTATTAGAGAGCAGGAGAAGTGAAATGAGGAGGGAGAACTCTGCATTCAGTTCTAATTGATGAGTATTAGGGAGAGTTCAGATAGAGACAAAAATGTAATAGGCTGGAATAAAAGTCACATTCTGTGTGGCTCTCAATCATGTGGCCAGATTGAAAAATATGTAAATAAATAAAGGGTCTCTGATAGTGTTTGGGGACCAGACCATATGTGAAGGCAGGCCGGATTCGGCCCGCGGGCCATAGTTTGGGGACCCCTGACTTAGACTGATGGTACCTGCCAGCTTCCTCTGGAATCCCGTGAGAAGAGCCTTGGTCACCAGGCACTCAGCTACTAATCCCAAACCCAGGTCTGACTCCAGAACGCAGACCCGGTGGAGCCAATCCGGATGACGCCACAGGATATTTGATTGAACTCCTCATGACGGGGTTCTGAACCGCTCCTAGTCTGGCCCTTCACCTAGGACCTATCTGCCATGGGAGACCCTACAAGGGGCAGAAGCCCCTGACAGCATAGCTCCTAAGATCACTCGAGCACGCAAACCCCTCGACCACGTTAAGGTGGCGGTTAAAGGAGGGGAAAAATGGTTGAGTCCAATGGAGTTAGAGAAAACATGTAGCAATCTTTTTTTTTCATTCTACAAGAACATACAATACTTATTAACAGTGCAATTTCATCCATTGAAGTGGCCCACTAGCTTAGGGCAAATGTTAATGAAAATAGTATTTCCTTTTTCTAATATAGAAATA
>NC_050518.1:21600016-21601543 GCF_002922805.2 Oryzias melastigma | reverse complement strand
TCTCCAGTATCCTTGCATAGTCGCAGCTCACTTAGACCAGGGGTCCCCAAACTACGACCTGCAGGCAGATTTTAAATTCTGTCTTCTTATTATCAGCAACAGTGAAATTATTCCAGATTTCTGTTATTTTTCATAGTTGTTTACGTTTTTGTGTTGATATTGTTTATAAATTGTTGCATCTTCCCCGCTGTGTCTCTCCCTCATGTGCACAAACAGTGACGAGCTTTACACACACACCCCCACACACGGGTGCATGCTCAGTGCACGGCTCTGCGCTCTTATGATCTCTACACAAATGGTATTGATCTGACATGTGCACTTGAAGAGAAAAAACAAAAACAAGAGACTCGACACTACAAACTTTCTCCACATTTCTCAGACATACATGGCAGCAGCATGATCGCACAGAGAGCAGGAGAACTGCAATGAGGAGGGAGAACTCTGCATTCAGTTCTAATTGACGAGTATTAGGGAGAGTTCAGATAGAGAAAAAAATGTAAAAGGCTGGAATAAAAGTCACATTCTGTGTGGCTCTCAATCATGTGGCCATATTGAAAAATAAGGAAATAAATAAAGGGTCTCTGATAGTGTTTGGGGACCAGGCCAAATGGGGAGGTGGGCCGGATTCGGCACGGGGGCCGTAGTTTGGGGACCCCTGACTTGGACTGACGGTACCTGCCAGCTTCCTCTGGAGTCCCGTAAGAAGAGCCTTGGTCACCAGGCACTCAGCTACTAATCCCAAACCCGGGTCTGACTCCAGAAAGCAGACCCGGTGGAGCCAATCCGGATGACGCCACAGGATATTTGATTGAACTTCTCATGAAGGGGTTCTGAACCGCTCTTAGTCTGGCTCTTCACCTAGGACCTATCTGCCATGGGAGACCCTACAAGGGGCAGAAGCCCCTGACAGCATAGCTCCTAAGATCACTCGAGCACGCAAACCCCTCGACCACGTTAAGGTGGCGGTTAAAGGAGGGGAAAAATGGTTGAGTCCAATGGATTTAGAGAAAACATGTAGTAATCTTTTTTACATTCAACTAGAACACACAATACTTATTAACAGTGAATGATATGAACAGTGCAATTTCATCCATTGAAGTGGCCCACTAGCTTAGGGCAGATGCTAATCAAAATAATATTTCTTTTTTGTAATATACAAAAAAACTGTTAAAAAAGTAAACTAATAACAATAAAGTGTTTATGCAAAATAAATAAGAAGCGTATTTTTTTTAATTTTTTTTTTGCTTTTGTGACAGTACAAAACCTGAGCTCCAAGTCTAAAACTTAAACATTCATGGTTTTATTTGCAACATTTGATATTTCAAAAAAGACCTACTTTAATACTAACTAATGTCTTCTATGATATTTATATCCTTAGTTACCTATGTATTCTTAATATTCTTCTTAATAACTTGTACAGTGTTTAATGAATACTATTTTATATATAATTTAGACCATCTCTGATGCAACTATGTAATCTAGTATTATCCAGCTTATCTTAAAAAATATTTTAATTTTCCAAAAGAT
>NC_050518.1:21574501-21599916 GCF_002922805.2 Oryzias melastigma | reverse complement strand
AAGTTTAGTTCGGCTCCGTATTTTAGTGTAGCTTTTCCTTGCTAATGCAAGTTGAAGTCATGAGACAATTAAGCATTAAGGTTAACATTTTTTTATATAATATGCAGAAAAAAAACTACAGACTAATTTTTCTTTTTCCTGTGAGAAAAACCAAAGTCCCAGTGATGAGAAATCATAAAGGGATTTTGCTCTTTTTTGCAATATTTGATATTCCAAATTAAAGTCTGTATCCAAACAAATAGTGGAGGCCTACTTTAATGTTAACTAATTACTTCTATGATATTTGTAACATTTAATTCTGCAAACATAACTAAGAATAAAGTTTACTCCTAATAATAAACATAACAAATTGTTATGGCCTACATACAGTAAATACTAATATCCTACGAATGTTCAACTTATGTCTTTAATTTAGTGTTTAAAAACATTTTTGAACACATTGGTAGTTGTCACAGTCCTATCAGCTCAGGCGTTGATTTTTTGCAGTGTAACCTTTACTAGGCAAAGACTGGAAACGGTTTTGCTTTCCGTACTAAGTAAGGAAGGAAGCGAATCACTTCTGGTCGTAATTTAGTATTAGCTTGTACTGGCTTGGATGTGTTGCCTCTGGTTTCCTTTAAAGGGTTTTCAATTATGAGTGAAGTTTTATCTTCATAACATAAATCTTGTTTTTTTCCCTCTTCTTCTTCAAGAGATCTTTCAGCATTTTCTTCTGTTGCTTGTAAATGGTCTACGATTTTACTCACAAACGTGGTAACAGCGTAGCCCAAAGCCCAACCTAAGCCTAAAATCATAGTTTTCTTTCCAAATCTTTATTTTCCAAGTTGACAATTGAAAAAATTTAATCCAACTTTTTCTTTTATTTATAAGATAAGGTGTGCCCTTCTCTAACAATACAAAGATTTGACATGCTGTGATGACATCATTTACATGAGGTATGACATAGTTGTGTAACTAATGATGTCATCCTACATGATGACACTGCATCAAGTGATGTCACATAGTGATGTCATATAGTGATGTCATCATTATAAAAATAGATTCCTAAAATAAAGTTTTTTTTTAAGTTAAGCTTTTATTTTTTTATCGTCATTTTTTAATAATCATTGCATATTGTAAAAATTGGACTTCTTGTTGAGGTAATGCTGGGGGGGTCTTGCAGCTGCTTTACACTTGTGGATTTTAGGATTTTTTCATTGTTGTACTGTTACTTCAGCACTGGATTCAATTTTATTGTGGTATACCTTGATTTTTAACTCATCTACTCTTGTTTGGACTCAAGTCTTCCTTCTTTCATGCTCGATAGTGGGTCTGCTTCAAGAGACAGCTACTGAATCCCCCTGGATGCACTATTACTTACAAACACCTTTAGGGTGTAAGCAAAGACCATTCAACTGGGCACTTGACTTTATGTTTTATTTTATTTTTGACGATTTTTACAAAATCAAATTAACTTTCAATGTTAAGTCAATGGCTGGGCTGCACGGTGGCTCAGTGGTTAGCGCTCTTGCCTCACATCAAAGAGGCCTCAGGTCAAATCCCGGCTGGGGGGGGGTCTGAAACAGAATCATCAACTGGGACCTTTCTGTGTAAAAGGTCCTTTTCTTCCTGCTTTGCTACAGTGTGGGTGTACATTGCTTAAAATGCGGCCCTGGTAAGCAAAAAGACCGTTGCGAAAAAAATGCTGACTCAGCAAAAAATTTAGTTTGCAATTCGCGAACGAAACCAACATAGCTTTACTGGATATATCCATGGCTAATTTTTACATTATTATGGGATGGCTTCACGACCTACGACTTGGTGGCCATTTTGTTTCGAAATCTAACATTTTGTGAATTTTACAAAGATGAAACGTACCTTTTGTTAGTCCAATTCTTACAAAATTTGACCCACATACCGCTGGCGTTTGCCTTCAACGACCCCTTAAGTTTTGTTGACCTTTGACCTTGGGAAACTTGATTTGTCCAAAAAAAACGACTTTTAGCAACAGCTTCAAACAAATAAAACTTTTAGAGATATTTGTCTAACGTTTCCAAACGCTTTTGGCATCATTGGGAAACCAATGGCATAAAATATATGGTATTACAAGCTATTGATTTTAAAAGGCGTGCGCATGGCGAGCTCGCAAAAGTGGCGTAGTCTTAATACACGCTTATATTTCAGGCGAACATGGAGATAACACTAACAGAAAAGCCGCCATTTTGAAAAAAAAAGTGTTTCTTTCGTCAATTTCTCACATACATCTCATTCCAGCTACACAGTAAGGGGATGGGGGGGTTAGTGGTGCATAGGGGCTGCTTAGCAGGTGAGCTTGTGGCAAAGGTGGGCGTGGAGGGCAGCGATGGTGGCGATTGTGCGTAGGGAGCGCTCCTGCCTCACATCAAGGAGGCCTCAGGTCAAATCCCGGTTGGGGGGGGGGGTCTGAAACAGAATCATCAACTGGGACCTTTCTGTGTAAAAAGTCCTTTTCTTCCCGCTTTGCTACAGTGTGGGTGCACATTACTTTGCTCCCCCTTCTGCTTTTAATATTTGTTGATTATTTTCCTTTTTTCTTTTTTGTCACACCAGCAAAAACTTTTGAATACTTTTAATCTATTGGGTCAGATGTATTTTTTTCTTTTTTACTCTAAACAAAAGGGTTTTATCTTGAGTGCTACATGTACAGTATGTGGCCTTCACACAGCTGAAGCCTGACATACGGAGCAGCAGATAAAAAGCAGTAGCATGATCGCACAGAGAGCAGGAGAACTGCAATGAGGAGGGAGAACTCTGCATTCAGTTCTAATTGACGAGTATTAGGGAGAGTTCAGATAGAGAAAAAAAAGTAAAAGTCTGGAATAAAAGTCACATTCTGTGTTGCTCTATTTCATGTGGCTAGATTGAAAAATAAATAAATAAATGAATAAATAATGGGTCTGATAGTGTTTGGGGGCCAGGCCAAATGTGGAGGCAGGCCGTAGTTTGGGGACCCCTGACTTGGACTGATGGTACCTGCCAGCTACCTCTGGAGTCCCGTGAGGAGAGCCTTGGCCTTTAAGCACTCGGTTACTAATCCCAAACCCGGGTCTGACTCCAGGACACGGACCCGGTGGAGCCAATCCAGATGTTATTTGATTGAACTTCTCATAAAGGGGTCCTGAACCGCTCTTCGTCTGCTCTTCACCTAGAACCTATCTGCCATGGGAGACCCTACAAGGGGCAGAAGCCCCTGACAGCATAGCTCCTAAGATCACTCGAGCATTATTTTTCGAGGCATTATTTTTTATAATATACAAAAAAACTATAAAAGGTCTTCAAAAACTGTTATAAAATTAAACTGCTAAAAAAAAATAAAGTGGGTGATTGTTGTCTGTCCGTCCGTCCGTCCGTCCGTGCGTGCGTGCGTGCGTGCGTGCGTGCGTGCGTGCGTGCGTGCGTGCGTGCGTGCGTGCGTGCGTGCGTGCGTGCGTGCGTGCGTGCGTCTCCAGCTCTCCTCAACTCTTTTCAAAGTTGCCTACCGAGTCTAACAGGCAAAGCTTGGTGCCAAGTTAAATACACTGGAAGTGATTATTACTTAATGGGGAACAGCTGATGGAAGGTCCAGGCTAAAGAAGCAGTGGCTGATGGGAGATGTGTAAGGAGAGGCGTTCAGGTGAGAGTTAAAACTTGGGAAATGGCTCCCTCTGGTGGCCTGCGGAGGGAACAGGGGCCTGACTGATGACTTAATAAGTAAAAATGGGGCTTTACAGCCTTAAAACATCTATAATTACCAGTATTCTAAAAATATTGAAATTAATCTTTTGCAGATTTTGTCAATTATTGGTTATTTTTACGCAACTCCCATGAAAAATAAAGGACTGTGGGTAAAGATTGCACTGTTGTAACACTGAGATATGGCTTGTGATTATTGTTTATAAGAAATATTTATTTTATTTTAAAAAGACATGTTCTCTAAATCTAAGTCTCACTAAATGGAAACTGCGGGATTCATACCGCTGTAGACAATCTGAACCACTTCATGAATCAGTCACATGGTAGTCATAATTCGAGGGAAACAGCTGCACTTTAGCGTCCAGATGCTGTCTGTCAGTCTCTGCTTGCAAAAATTAAAATTCTTAAAGACAAGTTTTTGACCTTTTAGTCTTATTGAAATCTATTTTGTATGTCTGGAAACTGGGTACAAACTAACAGTTTCCTGACACAGTTGGAGCTGCTCAGATATTACAAATGTGTCCCAATCGGGTGTTTTGTTTTGTGAATACAGTAAGTTAAGCAAGTAATGTTTTTTTCATTTAAGCTTTCATAGACAGCAGAAACAAAGTACTTTGCAAGAGAAAAATAAAACTCATAAAAATATGAAAAGATAAAAAACACTGGGGGATTTTCAAAATAAAAGAAATGCATCTATGGCTTCCTCACTTCAGGTCTGAAACTAACCAAATTTATGTAATATTTTCTGATTAAAATTGTCTTCTTTAAATTCAGTTTCATTCAGTTTCACAATCTTTTTATTAAAATCTTTGAAATCATGATAAAATCATGTATTTAGAGCAGGGATAGGCAACTCCAGGCGCTGAGGATTGCAACTTCTGCAGGATTTGATGATATCTGAGCCCTATTCATGACTGATTACCTGGTTCAGGTGTGTTGAGCTAATTAGAATATATGCCGGAGCAGGATAAGTTAGAAAACATGCAGGAATGTGGCCCTCGAGGCCTGGAGTGTTTTTGAAAATGTTTTTTTGGGATTCCATGATTTATAGCCCACATTTGAATAATTATCTCCAGTTAAATGTGATACTACTTTTATGTCAACATTAAAATCAATTGAAAACAAGACAATAAACAGTTGTTTGAAAAGACTGAAGTCATTTTATAATTTTAATGTTTTATCACATACATTTCTACTAAACGAATGAGTTTTAAACCTGTTGAAAGCTTTAGCAAAATACATGAAAAGCAAATAATCCAGAAATATTCGAATGCAAATCAATGTATTCAATCTCAATATTGTAGAATATGTTAAATTTGTGTTTAACTGTCAAAGTTTACATATTTTTTAGTAAAACACCGTCTGCATCCCACACCTGTTCAGACTGTAGAAACTTTCGTTTTACCTTGCATCAATTTATAAAGTTGACACATGACTTTGACTTTTTTGACAGTTTTATTTGAATAAAAAAAACCCAATAAACTCAAATGTTCTGTATCCCTATCTAGATTTGTTGTAAATAAGAGTGCTATTATGGAAAATCTAGTAAAGGGCCTATATGCACAATCAAACCTTTTTGAGCTTTTAAGTGAATTTCATTGTTAAAAACAACCTTAGTGTGATTTTTGGCGTCATTCAAGCATCTCTGAACATTCCATTAAAAACCTGCTCCCTGAGCACCAGCCCCTTCCAATCCTGTATCAGCGAGGAATGGTTTGACCGTAAATTGAGCGAAGACTTCCCAAAGTTGCACAAGAACATTTTACAGATTTTGGAACTTGGTACACACAAAAGACACACCAGATTATTAGGCGCACGGCTGATTTTTGAAAAACTTTAGACTTAAGTGTACGGTAGTTTACTCTGAAAGGTTGAAGAACAGCATGATATAGGCCCTTTAATAATAAATGAAGGAGTGACACGTATATTGTTTAAGTAGCTAATCTCACTCGTATTTTATTTCTTCATTGTGATGAAGAAACAAATGTTAGAGATCTTCACTTGATTTGAAAAGCTCCTCTGGGTGAAAGTTTTCTCAGTCTGGCAGCTTCCTCCAGCTCAGCTTCACTTCTCCATCCACTCCCTGGTCCTTCAGCTTTTGACTGAGCTGAAACACAACACAATTTTCTTATTTAGACTTTTAAATTTTTGTGTTTTCTTTTAAAATTATCTTCCCGTTTAAGCACAAATTAAGCTAAATTATTAAGGCTATACTGCTCATAAATATGTTTTCAATGGGGATGCGGTACTGAAGCTGGTAACGTCTGCTACCGGTGCCAAGTCATCAATTTCAGCCTTAACGATTTTGCTTAACCATTTAATGTTGCTCCTTTATTCACAGTAATTTTTTTATTGTTAACACGATCAACATTATTCTAGTAGATTCTGAAGGAGAAAAGTGGCGTGAAGATCTACAGACTTTAATCATCATTGTTTAATCAACTTCAACCTTTTGAGGTTTGACTTGATGGTTTACTTGACATGGTTTACCTGCTGCAGCAGGTCTTCCTGCGCCACAGGGTCATCCAGATCCAAAGAGGGCGGAGTCAGCAGCTTCATCTTCACCACCTTCTTGAAAGTTGGGAAGACGGGCTCTTTGAAAATCAAGAATATGTGTTTTTAGTTCATTGGATTACACAAATGTTAACTTGATATGAACTTTATTTATCACAAAGGAGGGAGGAGGAGCTAATCATGGAATGGCATCACCCAAGGATTAAAACTGTTGGGAGTTTGCTCAATGTAATACCCAAAACTGAGGCTCCCCTCTCACTAGGGATGTGCGGTCAGGTGAGAATGTGCTTCACCTATCATCATCTTCACCTACTATAACAAGATGTGCAATAATAGTTAGATACATTTCTGTTCAGCGATCTGTGGTATAAAAACAAATTTATTATTATTTTTTGTATTAAATAAATGTTTTATTTACTTTATTGATTGCATTATTTATTTTTGGAAATTTTAATTATTAAAAAAAACACTGTAAACAACACTAATGCACTTCTTTTTTTTTAAATTATTCCAGTCAAGCAGTCATTAAAAGAATCTTCAAAAGCATCAAGTCTTCATAATCCTCCATCCCAAGGTAATGCACTGTCATGTCACTGCTTTAAACTACTCAACTTTTTAATTTGTTTAGAAAAAGAATTTTAGAAATATTCTTTTAATGTAGAAAAGTATTTTTAAAGATCCTTGCGTGTACCAGCACACCCCAGGTCTAGCCAAATGTTCCGGTTTAATGCTGGATTGATTGAGCAAGTAAATATTCCTAATTTACAGCCCTACCTGTGGACTCAAGCACATCCCTTTGGTGAACTGCTGAATAGCATTTATTCATGTTGAGTTTCAAACTTTTTCAAGGTCTAAATCATTTTACAGTCAGGGTCCCATTCATACATAGGAGGCAATAGAACTGCCATGCAAGGCACTAACTGTCCACCAGAACCCATGTGAGGTTCAGTGTCTTACCTGAACACAACTCAGCACATAGGTGCTGTGAGCAGTAAGTTGTAGTGAACACGTACAAGACAAACATGGATAAAATATGGACAAAGTAGTTACGACTGAGGTGTGTCGTACAGAGTTTCTTGGTTTTGACCCTCAAATCCCCCAAAGAATTTAACTGAGGCTTTTACACCACCTGATTGACCGTGTTCCCCTTTGCAATGCCTTTAGCTCATATCAAATGGCTCAAACTTTCCCCAACATGATGTTGCATATCTTTGATTTAAAAAAAAATAAATCTAATATAGAAAAACATAATTGAAACTATTTCATTCAACAGGAAAATCATGTGTGATGCAATGGTTTAACAGCTGTCATTTAAGTTTCTGTATTCCCACTCAGCATTTAACAGTTATAGGATAGCAGGATTCAGACAACTTGAAAACAACTTTTCTCACCTGCACAAGTGACACTAGCATCCTCTCCGTGTACGCAGCTATTAACTCCGTATCCATTGTTGGTACACTGAAACAGATCGCTTTCACTTCCTGTACAGGCCACATAATCGAGCCAGATCTGTCCTGTTCCTGCACCAAAGTATGCTAGTGGTGGTGCACTCAGTGCAGATCCACATCCCATCTGTCTGCAGACCACTGCAGCATCAGTCAAGTCCCAGCCGTTATCACAGACTGTCCCCCAGACACCGTTATGGAGGACTTCCACTCTTCCAGAACATTGATCTGGACCAGATAACCTGATCTCGCCTTCCACTGTATAAAAGAGAAAAATGGTTTAGTTGTTTTATTGGAGACTCACAACCCTTTCTTTTATTGACAGTAAAGTTTAACCCCTGAGCTCTCTTATATTGATGTGTGATCCCTCCCATGACAAACGTGGACATGATTTTATTTCTGCCACAGACATCAGTGAAGATTTAAAAAAAAAATCCTTGCGAAAAAAATTTCCGCGTTCTGACTTGTGGGGTCCAGATGACGTTTAATGTAAACATGCCTAGGATTGCCCCAGGATTCCTCAGAAAGAGAAAACATTCACACTTTAAATTGTTTGTTTTCTTAATACTTTTAGGGGACATCTCCTCCAATCATAAAACTCAAAATTAAATCTGGAGAAAATATCAAAGAAGATATCAAGATAAAAGAAGAAGATATCAAAAATCCTCTTTGCTATCATGTGGATTATGTTCCTGGAGACCTGTTAGACTTGGGCTATTGGAAACTGACATCAAGTAAAGATCATTGACTGTTAATACGAACTGGACATAGCAAACTTCCAAGGCGAAGTGACGGTTAGAGCCTTGGCTGTCACTCCCGAATATGACTTCTGCCATGTTGCAAACGACTGTAACCCGCTGACAGTGATTAGTCCAAGTCGGTCTGAGTCATTTTTTAGAGGAACTACTCTTGCCAATCATGAAATGAATTAGCTTGTTCCAGCTTGTTTGAAGTCTATACCCCTCCCACTGACAGTGAGCTTGGGAGAATCTGTCAATCCAACATTAGAGGAGGGGCCAGCAGGAACCACATCTGAGGCATCTGATTGGTCAGTTTACAACTTGAGTAACTGGCAATTAAGAGAAAATATCTTTAAAAGAATTAGGATTAGAAATTGTTAAAAAGAATGCATGAGATCAAGAATGCTTCTCCATCCATCTCCTTCCACTCATCTGAGACTGGGTTGTGGGGACAGGAGTCTAAGCAAAGATGCACAGACTCCACTCTCCCCGGCTACTTCCTCCAGCTCCTCTGGGGGTACGCCAAGGCGGTCCCAGGATGGGCAGAGAGATGTAGTCTCTTCAGTGTATCCTGGGTCTTCTCTGGGACATGCCCTGAACACCTCTCCAGGGAGGCGTGCAGGAGGCATGCAGATCAGATGCCTGAGCCACCTCAACTGTCTCCTCTCAAAGTGGAGGAGAAGCGTCTCTACTCCGAGCTCCCTCCAGGTGACCAAGCTTCTCACCTTATCTCAGAGGGAGCGCCCAGGAAGTTCATTTCAGCCGCTTGTAGTCGGGATCTTGTTCTTTCGGTCATGACCCGGAGCTCATGACCACAGGTGAGAATTTGAACGAAGATTAAACGGTTTATTGAGAGCTTTGCTTTCTGGTGTTCTCTCTTCAACACAACGGACCTGTACAGCAAATACCGCTCCAATCCACCTGTCTTAAACCCCTACTTAAACCCCTCCACCTAGGGCAGGAGCACTCCACCCCCCGAGAGAGGGCAAGCTGTCTTTCTCTGGTTGAGAACCATGACCTCGAATCCTTGAAAGGGGTTGGACTCTCAAGAATGCTTATTCTGATAAATAAAAGTGTCTATTTCTCAATGGAAGTCTATGCAACTTGAGGAATCTATCTTAGTAAGGTTTATGGCAAAGATGTGCCTCAGTGGAAGATATACAGATAATAAAGAATCTTACTGAACATCTCCATTTTTGTTTGAATCATCTTTCCATTTTCTCATATCAAAATGAATGCCTTACCCCTGTCCCACCTTAGCTGCTCTTGTACACATAAATATCTAAAATGCCCTTTAAGAATGTGCAAAACAAAGATGTTTAACTTTAGGCATCTTTTATTTTAAAGAATGAATCTTAAGCAAAACCAAAAACATTGAATTCAAAAGTGAAGTCATGTATGATGCAATGTATTAACTGCTGTCATCTAAATACCCACGTTACCTTTTGTTCTGCACTTAGAACAGTTGACAAAAATATGAAACACATGCCTCAAAAACATTCAAAAGTTTGCCTTCATTATTTGGTGCTGCTTTCTCACCTGCACAGGTGACACCAGCGTCCTCGCTATGTCCACAGTTATTAACCCCGTATCCATTGTTGGTACACTGAAACAGACTGGTTTCATTTCCTTTACAGAGAACATCATCGAACCAGATCTGTCCTGTTCCTTCACCAAAGTATGCTAGTGGTGGTGCACTCTGTGCTGATCCACATCCCATCTGTCTGCAGACCACTGCAGCATCAGCCATGTCCCAGCCGTAATCACAGACGGTCCCCCAGACACCGTTATGGAGGACTTCCACTCTTCCAGAACATAGATTTGGACCAGTTAACCTGATCTCACCATCCACTGTGGAAAAGAGAAAACTGTTTTGTTGCTTCATCAGTGACTCAAAGAAAAGAAAACATTGTCTTCTTTTGTTTTTGAAAGACAGTAAACATTAACAGTTTCTTAACACTTTTTGGAGAAATCTCATCCCATCACATAACTCGCCATTTAACCTGGAGAAAATTCTGCTCTGAAAAAATAATATGGCATGGCAACTATTTAAATGTTTAGAGACAATGAAGCTACAGGATCCCCCCCACCCCCCACCCCCCCAAAAAAAGAGAGAGTCAAATTCCAGATATCAAATAGTGAAAAAAATGTCAAACCAAGTATTAACTAAAAAAGTTGCATTACTTGTGATAATGCAAGTGTGAATGCTTTTTGCTAAAAGTATAATAGCTGAAGATGCTGCGGCGTTTTGCAGAAGATGGTGACACAATTTATTTTAATTAATTTAGGGATTTGCTGAAAATGAATAGCTATTTGCTAAATAGCTTTTTTGCTAATTTGCTTAAAGACTGAAAAATTAAAGAACTATGAAAGTATGCTGTAGCTGACCAAAATTCTTGAAAATTCTGTTGTAACATTACTAGTACAACGCAATTTTGCAAAAATATTTAGTGTGTTGCTTAAATATGAGGTAAACTCCAAAGTAGCCCAAAAAACCTTAGTTGATGCCTCATAAATGTTAGTCTTTTGCTAAAGTAGAGGCTAAACTCTAAATTAGCCTATAAAAACCTCAGTAGATAACAAATTAGCCAAAAACGTTAGTAAATATTAGCTAAACTACAAATTAACATAAAAAAATCTAAATAGATCCCAATTTAGCTAAAATAAAGCTAGCCCATTAAATATTAGCTAAACTCAAAAAGAGCCTGAAATTCCTCTGTAAACAAAATTAGTCAAAAATGTTAGCCTGTTGCTAAAATATAAGCGAAACTCGGAATTAGCCTAAAAATCCAGTAGATAACAAAATTAGCTAAAACATTAGCATGTCACTAAATATTTGCTAAATCTTTTGAAAATTGCTATTAAAGGTTAAAAGATATCCCGTGAATATATTTAAAGGGTTGTTGGTCATCTACTTAAAATTATGAAATTTGAAGACTTTCTCATTTATTTCCTATGGGGGCATATTTTGCTCAATAAATTTATAAATTCCAAAAATACAAGCTTTAATGTCCAGAATAAGCTCAACGTTTTGATACCAAGATTGCTAAAATCACTGAAAGTGCGATTGAGTTTTTACATGCCAAAAAAGACATATAATCGAGCAGCGGAATCACTATATTGTGAAGACTTACTAAGTATTCACACAATTATATTATTAAATACCTCAAATTTAATTTAAACCAACTTAACTTTTTTAAATTTCTCCAGAAAAGGGTGAGTATTTTGACTTTGGCTAATTAACTTTATTAAGTACATTTAGCAGAGGTCCTTTTAAAACAAACTGACACCACTTCGTTTCAGATGAATGCAACTAAGACTGTCACCTGATTATCCATGATGTCTTTTGCTCAGGTCTTAAATCCATTAGGACAAGATTTGGGAAAAAAAAACTTAAAAACATGCCTCAAAAACAATACAAACTGTACCTACAAGATTTGGTAACTAAATGCTTTCTCACCTGCACAAGTGACCCCAGCATCCTCGCTATGGCCACAGTTATGAACCCCATATCCATTGTTGGTACACTGAGTAAGATCGCTTTCACTTCCTTTACAGAGAACATCATCAAGCCAGATCTGTCCTGTTCCTGCACCAAAGTATGCTGCTGGTGGTGCACTCTGTGCTGATCCACATCCCATCTGTCTGCAGACCACTGCAGCATCAGTCAAGTCCCAGCCGTCATCACAGACGGTTCCCCAGACACCGTTGTAGAGGACTTCCACTCTTCCAGAACACTGACTTGGACCAATTAACCTGATTTGGGCATCCACTGTGGGAAAGAGAACAACTGTTTGAGCAGTGATTCACACAGAACACAACGTTTCTTTCAAAGTATGCCCTAGAAAAATAATAAAGGTTTCTGAGTTTGGCTAAAAACGACATAATGATAATTGAAAGACAACTGGAAATATTTTTACAATAATTAATGGAGGATTGGAGTGGGACTTTAACATGATGTCATTCAAGCAACTCTTTCACTGCTACGTTTTGTTTGCTTTCACACTATGCCGATGACTCCACATTGAAAACTGAAGTACTGACTTGAATAAATGGTGGCTCTTTTTCAGTGTAGTCCGCCTAAACATATAGAACTATAGTCTCCACACACTGTGCGGACTTGGTCTGTTCCACAGAGGTGATAAAAGCTGCTGGGAGTCACGAGATTGCAGACATCTTCCAACTCCTTCACCTTTTTTTAGATTTAGTTGGGTTAAATATTTGTTAAAAAAAACTTTTAAGTGATACCTGGTGTCCCTCTTGTTTGTCATGACCTTAATTTGACACCATCTTGCTATAAATAGTATACTGTTTTTTTTGTTGTTTTTTTTGCTTTTTTATTTGTTTCAGTTTTTATTTCTTGAAGAGGTTCTTAAACCCTCCAGAAAGTTCAGCTCCTCAGAAGTTGATCCAGAGGAGTCTGCAGAACTTAGATGCAGCAAAGAACCAAAAGTAGGTTTGTAGCAAGATCCACGGATTTCATACAAAAAATTGTTTCCGTAAAAAAAGAGAATACAATTTAAAAAGGAAAACTAATTTACAAAAATAAAAATGAAATGGTAAATAATGAAAGGCAGCAAGAAACCAGAAAAGGTAGGTACTATGGGATATCAATAATTGAATGTTGATATTTTTCCATTATTTTAACCAAACGTTATTTGACATAAAGCAATACTGGATATCATCATCCAATCAGCAAAGTCCCACAGTTCCTACCTTTTCTGGTTTCTCATTGGATTTTTGAAGATTTTGTTTTGATTTCTGGAAAAAACTTAAGTTTTCTAAACTGTCTTTGTTTTTTTGACTATAGTTTTATTTTTTTTATTGAAATGCTGTTTTTAAAATGATTTATTTTGCTTTATGAATTGTTGAGATCTTTAAAATGTTTTTTGCTTTATTGGAATTGTTGATGTGATTTTTTGCACTTCAAGGCCACCATGAAGAATGGACCAAAATACCAGCAACAGTGTTGAGGAGACCTGCAGAAAACCTTTGACCTCTGTCATTGACCACAACAATGTATTACAATGTATTGAGATAAACTTTTTTTAAGAGGCCAAATACTTATTTTCTACTGTGGTTTGCAAATTATTTTTTTAAATAGACAATGTGATATTCTGATTTGTAAATCTCATTCACAATTTTTAAGTAGTAGTGTATCTGTGATATGATTTATAAGTCTTTCTAATCACTTTCACGCCTTCTTTTTCCATTTGGTCATATACCAACAGTGCAGCAGCCTCCACGAGGATCTGAGTTCCTTTTCTTCTGTCCAAATCTTTATGAGACACATCTTAACTGAGAGTGCTTTAAAAACATTTATCCTTCCTGAAAAGTTGAAACAAGTTACAAACAGAAATGATGAACCTGCCAAGTTCTGATGTGCACCTGATGGGACCCCAGAAATAAAATAATAATACCCTAACAACACCAAAGGTATGAATAGTCTTCTGCAAAAGGATGAAGACAAAAAGGACCCGTTCAATCTCAATAATGTGTGTTTTGACTCTAAATTGTGGTAAAAAAAAAAAAACCTGATGAGCAAAAGAAAGAACTGACCTGTTGCAGCAATGATGAGCAGAAAAAACATTTCCATCCTCGTTTCTCCTCATCTGCTCAACCAGACGGCTACTGCTGACCTGAAGCAAATGGTTGAAGGTCTTGAACGGACAGCGATTTACATAAGTGTATACTTTGATGTATTGGACAGTCAAAACATTTCTAATGATTTTAGTTGACATAGTTGATGTAACAAACCATGAGTGAACAAAAATCAAGCAAGCACTTTGTTTCCAGAGTACAAAGTTTCATATTCGTCATCTTCATCATCGGGTGTTGGTCCCCAGTGGGCGCAGATCGTTACGCCAGGCGACATGTTTTTATCTACGTCTGTTTAACATCACGCACAAACGTTTGTGTTAGGATGTTTTTATGAGGTGATTGCAGTTCAAATGTGGTTGTTGTAGACGTTTATTCTGTCTTCAACATCAGGTGTTAGTGCCCTGAGGGTGCAGAACGTGACGCAAGGCAACGTGTTTTATTCTACGTCTGACTAGCGTTAGTATGGACGTAGACGGGACGTTTTTATGAGGGCTTATTGTAGTCTAAATGTGGTTGTTGAAGAAGTTTATTCTATGTCAAACTTAGGCAAGTTTTTTTTTTCCACAGTTAGGAAACAGTTTTACAGACAGAATGTTCTCTACATACAGAAAAACAAATTTTATACACCTCTGAGGATGTCGTTTCAGAAGCTTCCTTATTTCATTTTCCTATAGTCTTATTTGTAGAGGTATCATTAAATCAAACAATAACATTTATTTTCAGTCATCTATTGTATTAAATACAGAAGCATTAATGCATTGAAAAAATGAATAAAACAAAAGAACCTGCATGGGCTTAAAAAGTCTGAAAAGCCTAGAAATTTTGGAAAAAAGGCCAAGAAATCATTAAAGTCCCCTTATGACATTTTTTTTAATTAAAAAAATGTTCCCAATTGTGTTTTGATTATTATTAGGAAGTTTTTGACCAAAATTCCACAACCTAGATGTCTTAAAATGCCATTTTTCTCATTGATCTGAAGCCTCTGTTTCCAAAATCTCCTCTGGGTGGGCGTGGCTATTAGCGCTGAGCTAAGTAGCCAACCCCCCCCTCCCCCTGTCTGATAATGATAGTGTAAAATCTTTTTTACAAAAATCTGTTTTGCTTTTTGTTTTTTACTATTATCTCATTGCATGGCAGCAGCCTTCACTCTACAGCCGATGAAAGAAAAAAACAACATGACCGAGTTTGCATCGATCATTAAGCAGCAATCTAAATGATGCGAAGCAAAGGTTTGTCTGTATTGATTTAGAGCAGTCTTAGATTGAAAATGCAAACAATATGCAAAGGACTATTCCTCAAGAAGAGAGTTACAGAGAAATGTGAAATATTCCTAAATAAAATAAAGGATAAAAAAGTAGAAATGGGTAAACTAGACTGTCTGTACGCCATAGACGTAACAAAAGGAGAGCAATAAGTGAGATGTTTATTACTGTGCCAGGAACACCTCCGCGGGGAAGTGTCTAAGAAGCTCCCGGACCAGAAACCTCCTGGACACCTCAACCTGCTCCTCTGGATGTGAAGGAGCAGCGGCTCTACTCTGAGTTCTCCTCAGATGATCAAACTTCTCAACCGATCTTGACAGCGAACACCCTGCCAACTGATAATAATGGATAATAATAATATTCAAAATATTTAGTATAAAAAACAAATGTCAAATTATTTTCATGGTGTTAATTGTTGTTTGATTTTAACTTGTATTTAAAATTGTATTTAGACATTGGGGGAAGCAAATAATACAAAGAAAAATAATGGTAATTTAAATTTAAAGGGGACAACAACAAAAACTTAAGGCACATTGGCTACACCTGCCAGGTGAGCAGAAGAACTGGATGGGAAAAGTTGCAGAAGTACGTAACGCAGAAATGTTGACTCAAACTAACTTGGACCAATCGCTGCTTACAGACGATGTCTGGGTGGAACATGTCAGCATGGGCATTGGGAAAAATAGAGACTGAATTAAATTAATTTTGTTGGAGCTGAAAGTAAAACATTTTCACACTTAGTCCAGTTCTCATATACAGTCAATTGTCTGTGATAAAGTTATCATGATTTTACCAAGGGTCCCTATCCACGTCCATATTAGAATACATGTTTTGGAAATGAATTCTAAACCTGTGGAGCTACTATATATTAAAAAAGCAAAAGTTTCATGTAGAAGTCCAAATTCATGTTCTTCTAAATATAGATTACTGCCTTTTTTTGACTAATCTAAAGTGCAGGTTATATAAAGAATATGATGCAAGTAAAGTAAGTTTTATTAATAAACACAAACTTTTCCTCATTAAAATACTTGATGGTACTGTTTTTTTTTCTTTTGAACCACTAAAAATGCTTTTAATAAATAGTCAGAATCAGCAACAATTGGCAGAATTTTTCTGCTCTGTCACTTTGTGTCCCAAGACATTTGTAAACAACTTTTTACACAAACAGTCAAAGCATCCACTCAATTCATTTGCATTATGGGCAGAAAGTGTTTATTTTGACATGCAGTTGTGTCCATTCAAAGTAACTTTATTTACATAGACGATATTGATAAATGACTGCTTTTACTAGAGATTACACAAACAGTGAGGCAGGGACAGCCAGGAATCCCATTTAGAAGGTTTTCCAAGACCTTCTGACATTATCTTTATTGTTTACCTCAGTTTCAGATGGACTTGAACTGAGCTAGCCATCCAGGTTTCTTTTTTTTGTTTGTTTGTTTTAAATTAAGCTGTTCCCAAATTGAGGAGCATAACCATGATGAAAACCTCACTTTTGGACTATCCTGCCATTACTCAGAATCCCATCCATTTTTGACAGTTCTGTCTAGATAAGCTACTGCTATGTAGCCTCAAGGGCCCCCCCCCCAAGTCTTGGTCTCCCTGTGCCGGTCCCCAGCCTGTATAAAGTACAGGATTGTGTTAGGAAGGGCATACGGCGTAAAACTTTCTGCCAAACCAGCCAAGAGTCGAGACTGATTAACCTATTAATTAGAATAGAAGATAATTATTTGGTACCCGTCCGTCATTATGAAGGTGATGCTGCAATTGTTATTACAGTATTGTTAAATTTAAAATCCTTTAGAATTTTGATAAGGAATGTAGGGTAGAACATTTATTAAATGATCTTCAAACATAATATGTTGGTGCCTCACGTGAGGCAAATTAAAAAAGTTTCTTAAATTTAGTTAATTAAATTAAGTTAACATAGTCTGTTTTAATGAATGACCATCTGCTCTCCACACCTGATAACACTGAAGAAACAACCATCCTTCTACATATCAGTACTTTGATTTTTTTTTTACAGTTTTATTTCCCTTTAATAAAATAATAAACTCATATGCTGTATCTGTAAGACTTGTTGCAAATAAAGAGTGCTCTTCTGTAAAATATATGAATACGAAATGAAGGAGCAACATGTTATTTGATTAATGTCGCTCGTTGAATTTTGTTTAAATTGCGAAATCAAGACCAGGAATCTTAAAGAAAAAGAAAATCTAAAAATGTTGAAAAGATCCTTCATGGGAAAGTCTTCTCAGTCTGGCAGCTTCCTCCAGCTCAGCTTCACTTCTCCATCCACTCCCTGGTCCTTCAGCTTCTGCTGGAGCTGAAACACAACAAAGTTCTCTCATTTAAACTTGAAAAGGTTTTTATTCCTTTTTTAAAATGACCTGCCTGTTTGAACACAAAACAAGCTAAATTATTAAGGCTATTACCTTGTCAGTAGATATATTTATTTTGATGGATGTCAAATTGTAGTGGAGGTTTAAAGTTGCAGAGGCCCCATTTATATGAGATTTCTCATCTTTACTTTAGTTTCTTTTAGGTTGGAGTTTGTTTTTTTAGAGATAATGTTGGTGATTTTTTTTTTGTTCATTCACTATTTTTACTTAATTGCTGTGAGTAATTATGGTACGGGCCAATTAACAAATAAAAAGTTTTTTTTTTCCTAAATCATGCCTTTAAATATCGTAAATTTGCGAGAAAAAAGTTGTAACTGTAAAATTTAGAGGATAAAGTCGTATATTTATGACCTAAAAATTCATAGGACTTTTTTCTTGTAAATTTACAAGATTGAAAGTCGTATATTTATGAGATTTAAAGTAATAAATTGAAAATAAAAAAACTTGTAATAGTATTTTACTCTGTGGCCCTAATACTATATCCTTCTATGGAAACGTATAGCATTCAATTTATTTAAAATAATTGAGTGTTCAATTTTTGTATATTTAATAAAAAACTTATACTTGATCTATTTTTTTGTGACAGGTTTTCTAATCAGCATCTTGATATGGCACACCTGTGAGTTGGGATGGATGATCTCATTAAAGGAGAAGAACTCACCATCACAGACAGACTTGTTAACAATATTTGAGAGAAATTGCTATTTTGTGTTTGTAGAAAAAGTTTTAGATCTTTCAGTTCATCTTATGATAAATGTATCAAAAAACAAAAGTGTTGCTTATATTTGTGTTCAATGCATTTGTTTTTGTCTGATATAATAAAGATTTAAACTATAACATCAATGTCAGACTTTGTTGTTCTAAACTTTTCTGATCTGGTTTTTCTAACTGATGACCTGTCTATAATCACAGCTAACAATTTTCATAGGAAATATAAATTAAAGCTTTTTTCAATCTTGTTCAAACAAGATTATCAACTTAAACCTTTGAGGAGCTTTGGAACATGGTTTTTAGGGCGACAGTGGCTCAGGCGGTAGAGCGGGTCGGCCAATGATCGAAGGATAGGCGGTTCGATTCCGGCTCCCGCCAGCCAAGTGTCGTTGTGTCCTTGGGCAAGGCACTTAACCCAACTTGCCTCCAGTGTGGCTCCACTGGTGTTTGAATGCGTATGAATGTTCCGGTGATGGTCAGAGGCGCGTACTGGCAGCCACGCCTCTGTCAGCCTGCCCCAGGGCAGCTGTGGCTACAGTAGTAGCTTACCGTCACCAAGTATGAATGAGGTGTGAATGAATAATGGATGCACAATGTAAGCGCTTTGAGTGTCCTGAAAAGCGCAGATAAAATCTAATCCATTATTTACCTGCCGCAGCAGATCGTCCTGCACCGCAGGGTCATTCAGATCCAAAGTGGGCGGAGTCAGCAGCTTCATCTTCACCACCTTTTTGTACTGGGGAACAGACTCTTTGAAAGAAAGAGAAATGAAGTAACAAAAGGAGATCCCTGCCCCTCTATCTCCATCTCCTGGCCATATTTTGTTATCACCGTCTTCTGGTCTTTTCTGCAGAATCTACTGGAGTGACATTGATCGTGTTAACAATTGAAAAAAGTAGTTAACACTTCATAATAACACGCTTTATTAGCACATTAACAGACATTATTAATATGTTTATAAGGTGTTAGTAAGACATTTATTAGTACAATAAACCGAATAAGGTTTATTAACATACTTAGTAAGATCAATGAACATCTAAAATGTGTTTCAATGTTCAGTCAATGGAACAGACGCGACATGAGGTGATCTGAAGTTCCGTGATGTGATTTGAGCTACGGGCGCAGCACGAAGGTCTACCAGCAGCTCGATTTTTAGTGACTAGGCACGAATCGGGCGGCGTGGCCAAAATGTAAATATCTGAAGCTTGACAGGTCTGCCAATCAGGAACTTATCTTTGAACACGTGACGCTTTCAGTGACTTTTGCTACCGCGGCGGGGCTCACTCACTCAATATGCCTCATTGAAAAAGGTCCCCTTATTATATCTTTCCCCCTAAGGTTAATCCTAGACAGTGAGCCCTCAAGTTCAGCCACAGAGACACAGAAACACAGTAGAAGCGGCTGTCATACAGACACAGGCCACTATACCGGGAAAATCTTTTTTTTATTAATTATTTAAACTCAAACATGGAGACATGATTACTGATGTTTTTGTAGAATATTTCACAATAAATAAACCTAATTTATTTCTCAAAATCTTCTGTGTCTTAATACATTCTAAGTGAGAAAACCACAGACACAATTCCTTAAAGCAATCATCCTAAATGCATTAGCTGGTACCTCCTCCCACACGCGGTGTCAAATTCAGAAATACATTTTTTTCACAGGCAATGAGCAGCAAATTTGCTGCGCGATGAAAAAGGGGCGGAGCAAGCTAATTTGTCACGCAAATCGCGTTTGGTGTGAAAGCCCCCTCAGAGAACTCTAACAAGAGGCGATTGTGAAGCTCTTTGTTGCTCTAGTGATGACAGAGTTATAGAAGATTTTCAGATAAATTCATACCAAAGCAATGATCCCTCTTACCTCCGCAGACCACACCAGCATCCTCATGATGTCCACAGTTGTTCACTCCAATACCACTGTAGGGACACTGGGATAAGGCACTCTCATTTCCCAAACAGCCAAAATCGTCAAGTAGGATCGCTCCAGTTCCAGCTCCAAAGTGCGCCTGTCCTGGTGCGCTCTGTGCTTGTCCACAGCCCAGCTGTCTGCAGACTACGGCTGCATCATTCATGTCCCAGGAGTCGTCACAGACTGTTCCCTGAAAGCCCATATAGAGGATTTCCACTCTGCCTTCACAACGACTTGGACCAGATAAGCGGATCTGGGCATCAACTGCAGAAGAAGCACAATTTTTTTCCACACTAATTTAATGTATTTTAATAGGGCACACCAGATTATAAGGCCAACATCAATGGATAGTCTATTTTTTCATTTTAGATCATATAAAAGGAACACTTAACTGAACAATGCAACAAGCAAGGCAAAAGAGTCAGACATAAATCCATCACTGTCTAACATTAGTCATGTTAGCCGCATTAGCGAATTAACAATACCTGTAATTCAATTCAATTTTATTTATACAGCCCCATATCACATAGAAAATTTGCCTCATTTGGCTCATAAAAAACAGGCTGATACCGCTAAAACAAACGCTACTGTGACTTTGCTAACTCCTAAACTTTATAGTCAGTATAATGAAATGCAGTTCCACGGCGATAAATGTTGGCTGCATTAGAAACAGTAACACCCAAACTAACATTGTGACAGAGAGCCGAATACCTCTCAAAATCACTTTGACATCAGTATAACCAGAATTATTCCACATATAAGCTGCTCTTGAATATAAGCCACAATGACAATTTTTTAAAGCTTTTCAGAAACTTTGTCATGATCACAAAAATCTTTATCGACTGTTTGATTTTTAAATAGTAAGTTTGTCTTGAGAGAATCAATAATATTCTGCAAAAACACAATATTTTAGCTGAAGACTTTACTATCGTAATTAGGTTGATGATTGTAGTATTAATTATATAAAGCTTTAAAAATGATTGGCGCTGACTTGTTATTGACCTGTTAATGGTTCTTAAAAATCATAGAACTTTAGGGATGCACTGTAACTTGGAAAGAAAAAAGTAGAAGAAAAACTTCAAAACACAGACAATGCAAAGTTTACCTTCATTATTGAGTAACTAAAGACTTTCTCACCTGAACAATTGACACCGGCATCCTCTCCATGTACACAGTTATGAATCCCATATCCCCTGTGGGTACACTGAGAAATATTGCTTTCACTTCCTGTACAGGCCACATCATCAAGCCAGATCTGTCCTGTTCCTTCACCAAAGTATGCTTGTGAGGGTGCACTCAGTGCTGATCCACATCCCATCTGGCTGCAGACCACTGCAGCATCAGTCAAGTCCCAGCCGTCATCACAGACTGTTCCCCAGACACCGTTGTAGAGGACTTCCACTCTTCCAGAACAAAGATTTGGACCAGATAATCTGATCTGGGCCTCCACTGTGGAAAAGGAAAACTGTTTGGATGTTTGATCAGTGATTCAAATTGAAAAAACATCTCATAAAATTACAAATTCTGCTTTGGAAAAAAATTGTCAACATGGCAACAACTTGGGGACAATGGGGCTACAGGAAGCCCCCAAAACCCCCAAAACAAAACAAAACAAAACAAAAAAATAAGAAAACAAATTCCTGATACCATGAAGTGAAAACTGCAATGTTGAAGCTAATCAAGCTAGCACAAATCCCTCAGTGAACTTCTCCATGTTGGCGATGGGCATCAAAATGACAGTTGCTGCCATGGTTGGAGAGAAGGTATCCATTATTTCTAATAAACTGGACATCATACAAAACACCCTGAAGAGTAACTCATAGTGTCTGACTGAAGCTGAAAGCCATATTTCTATCGCCAAAGACAGCGTATCTGGCTTGGAGACGAGATTGATGGATATGGAGAAAAAACTCTAATGGATGACCAAGGAGCACGGAGCCTACAGGAATTTTTAAGATCATAGAGGACCAGGTGAGCCTCTCACATTTTTCTACGTGGATTCTCAGGGCATTAGGTTGTAGTGAATACTTGGCAACACATAATGGTAAGTACCCCACCGCAACTCTGTGGACTATGAAGCCATGAAAGCTGCTCCTCAGATGGGTAGTTTGTGTGGACATCCTACGGGCATTTACATATCATGTACACTGTTGCACCTGAATGCATCCCAGTATTAAAAAAATATCCTAACATCACCTTAACTTGCCTCTTTTGTCGGGCCCTCTGTCAGAAACCTCGGGGTAACTCTAGACCCAGTTTTATCTCTTGACTCTCATGTTGCTGCACTTGTTCGTTCTTGTTTTTATCATTTAAAAAACATTGCTAAACTGAGTCCAGTTGTATCACGTTCTGCGATGGAGATGCTTATTCATGCTTTTATTTCCTCCCGTCTTGATTATTGCAACTCCATCTTTACATGTCTCAGTAAAAAAATCTCTAGAACGGCTTCAGGTTGTCCAAGGCTTTTAACTAAATCCTCCAAGTATTCTCATGCCACCCCGTTGTTAATCAAACTGCACTGGCTCCCATCGCCTACACAGTGCAGTTCAAGATCCTGGTTTTAACTTACAGAGCAGTTAATAACCAAGCACCGGTCTACATAAAGGACCTTGTGCAGCCGTACGCTCCCAGCAGGTCCCTGAGATCATGTGACCAAGGCTTGCTGGTGGTTAAAAGAACACGGTTAAAAACTAAAGGTGACAGAGCTTTTGCAGCAGTGGCGCCATCTCTATGGAACTTCCTGCCTCTCAGCCTCAGATCTGTTGCCTCAGTGTTTTCTTTTAAAAAGCAGCTAAAGACACATCTTTTTAAAATGGCCTTTTCTTAATTATGTTTTTATATTCAGTTATACTCTGCTTTTATACTCTTGTTTTTTTCTTCGTTTTACTTGTGTTTTATTGTGAAGCACTTTGTGATTCTTATCTTGAAAGGTGCTATATAAATCAAGGATATTATTATTATTATAAGTAAGAACAGATCTGTCCTAAAAGATGAAGAGAAAGTGACCCACCAGGTAAAGAGAGAACTGACCGGAAGCAGCGACGATGAGCAGAAAAACCTTTTCCATCCTCTCTTCTCCTCCTCTGCTCTACCAGACAGAGGGGAAAAGCCGAAAGGAAAAGAAGAAGAAGAAGTTTAATGCTTTTTATTGTTTTTATGTTTTACTCTTGCACAATAATGTTTGTTTTCCTTGAGTACTGCACTTTGGGCCTCCTTGACTGGTGGAAGGTTCTTTATAAATCAATAAATAAAAATGAATGAAATGATCATTGAGATCCCACAAGATGAGATCTTGCATGGAGTCCCAATCTGAGGGAGATTGAAAGTCATGCTTATCTTCTTCCATTTACTAATAATTAATCCTGTGGATTGTTTTTTCACCAAAGCTGCTTGGTAATTGCCCCAAAATCTTTTCCAGCCTCGATAAGGTCTACAATGTTGTCTCTGGTGTCTTTGGACAGCTCTTTGGTCTTGGCGACCATGTTAGTAGTCTTACTTGTTGTATTGGGTGGACAGGTGACTTAATGCAGCTAATCACCTGAAACAGGAACTTCTAATTTAGAATAATAAGTGGAGTGGAGGTGGGCTATTTAAAAGAGGACCAGCAAATCTTTGAGGGTCAGAATTCTAGCTGACAAACAAGTGTCCAAGGTCTTAATTGCAGCACTTTCATACAACTAAATAATTTTTCATACAAGATGATTTTCGGATTTGGTTTTTAGATCGTGTCTCTTACTATGATCATGAATCTAAAAGGAAAATTTCAGATCCCTTCATAAATCCTAGGGAGTTCAAATATTTAAATGCCTTTTTGTAGCTTCTTGAAACTCCTGCTGTTTCCAATGTGGCAACTATCAGAGGATCCTAAAACAAACCAAGAAGCTTACACATGACCAGAAAATCAAAATAAATCCAATCAGAGTAGAGCTAAAGGCTGAGATCGCCATGTGTCTTTGTTCCTTCATGTGTCTGTATGAACTAGGGTGTTACTGTGTCTGAGGTAATGTACACCTGAAAGCAGTTTCATGTTTCCAGAAATAGAAAATAACTGATAAGAGAGGGAGGTGGCTTCCTGTAGTTGATCTTCTGTAATTATGAAAAAAACAAACAAAAAACAGCAAAGCCACTCTTTTCACTACTGTAAAACAGGGTCACACACTGCCCCCTTCTGGCAAAACATGATACAGCCAGGGCCAAACTAGTTTTTTTTTTTTTCCGAAATATATGTTTCTACAAATAAACACACAGTTTTAACCAAGTTGGAAGAACATAAAATTCACTCAAATATGGTTATGTTTTGGTGATAGCCACATTTATATTTTCATTGGTGAAATCAGTGGATGATACTTGTGTGTGGGTGTGTAGGTGTGTGTGTGTGAGAGGGAGGTGGTGGTGGGGGGGCTCTTCTGACAAAGAGAAACTCATCCAATACTTTAAAATGCATTTTTAAAAAGCGATAAGATAAAATGCTCAGTGGTTAGCCCTCTTGCCTCACAGCAAGAAGGTCCCAGTTCCAGTCTCGGCTGGGGGACCTGAAACAGAACCATCAATGGGGGACGTCTATGTGTGGAGCTTGTATGTTCTCCCCATGCATGTGTGGGTTTTCTCCGGGGACTCCCGCTTCCTCCCACCGTCCAAAACCATGCTTCATAGAAAAAAGGAATGATTTGCTTTGTTTTTAATTTTTATTTTCTTTATATTTGCAGACATTGTTCCAGGTATTTTGGATAATTTTAACAGGATATAATTTATAGAGATCAACATCTTTTGAGATATTAATAATTTTATTTCCTATATAAAATGCCAAAAGTAAAGAAATTTGAGTTTTTTTCTTTTTTAATGTTTAGTTTATTTCTAACTTGCATCATTTTGACAAAATATATTTTTATGGAGAGCAAAATATTGAAAGTTCTTTAAGGATTAAGTTGATTTTTTCTGGAATCATGTTCCTGCCCTTTTTTATTCAAACTAATGTTAAAAAGTTACAGTTTAAAGATTTCAAATGTTAGTTTTAGAGTATTCAGTAAATGTTTATCTTGTTTGGACTTCAACATAAGTTGTGTTTTGGCCCCGGTGTGTAATTGAGTTAGACACCCTTGCTCTAAGTTGTCCCTGTGTGTAAATGGCTGTGTGATTTAG
>NC_050518.1:21568484-21573586 GCF_002922805.2 Oryzias melastigma | reverse complement strand
ACATTTGCAGATGTTTTATTGTTACAGAATGTTTTTAAATATTTCTGTTTCAATGGTATATAAAAAAAAATCATTTTACAAGTTTTATGCTTTGTGCTTGTTTAAATGGTTAACAAAGTTTATTAACACTTTTGTTAAGCTTACTACCAGTATACTAATATGGATTTGATCACACTTTAGATAAGGTGCTGCAAAACAATCAATAAATGGTTAACAACGTTTATTAACACATTTATTAAGCTTACTACCAGTTTACTAATATGATCTTTGTAAACAATGGTCTGACTGAGTAGTCAATATTCTCAGTAACACTATCAGGTATTTACCAGACACCCATAATGCTAATAAATATTTTACTTGCATTTAACACATTATTAATGCAGTAAATTAATCCTTTAGTTTATTAAAGGTTCTTATTAAGCTTATTAACACATAAGTCAGTGTGAGACATCTATAATGATATTAAATGTCTTACAAGAACTGTACACATTAATAAGGCTTACTAATCTGTTAACAAGTTTTGTTAATGATTCTTATTAAGCTTGTTAACACTTATTTGTTCCACGTATACAATGGTAATAATGTAACAATAAGCATCATATTAACACATTAATAATGCTTGTAAATGTGTTATCTTAGGAATTTAATAAGCCTTATTAGGCTTATTACACCAATAAATGTCTTACTAACACCTTATAAGAATGTTAATAATGCTTATTAATGTGTTAACAAAGCTTGTTAAGGAATCTTATTATAAAGTGTTACCGATTATTGCAACTCCATCTTTACAGGTCTCAGTAAAAAAATCTCTAGAACGGCTTCAGGTTGTCCAAGGCTTTTAACTAAATCCTCCAACTATTCTCATGCCACCCCACTGTTGATCAAACTGCACTGGCTCCCATCGCCTACACAGTGCAGTTCAAGATCCTGGTTTTAACTTACAGAGCAGTTAATAACCAATCACCGGTCTACATAAAGGACCTTGTGCAGCCGTACGCTCCCAGCAGGTCCCTGAGATCATGTGACCAAGGCTTGCTGGTGGTTGAAAGAACACGGTTAAAAACTAAAGGTGACAGAGCTTTTGCAGCAGTGGCTCCATCTCTCTGGAACTCCCTTCCTCTCAGCCTCAGATCTGTTGACTCAGTGTTTTCTTTTAAAAAGCTGCTTTTATACTCTTGTTTTTTTCTTCGTTTTACTTGTGTTTTATTGTGAAGCACTTTGTGATTTTTATCTTGAAAGGTGCTATATAAATAAAGGATATTATTATTATTATTATAAGTAAGAACAGATCTGTCCTAAAGGATGAAGAGAAAGTGACCCACCAGGTAAAGAGAGAACTGACCTGAAGCAGCAACGATGAGCAGAAAAACCTTTTCCATCCTCTCTTCTCCTCCTCTGCTCTACCAGACAGGACCTGAAACAAATGGTTGAAGGTGTTGAACAGACAACTATTTACACAAGTGTATACTTTGATGTTTAAAAGTTAAAGAATTAATTTATTTAAAAGAAGGGACAATGCCCAAAAGATTATTAATTATGTGAAACGTGAAAACAAGCCCCAAAATCTTTTCCAGCCTCGATAAGGTCTACAATGTTGTCTCTGGTGTCTTTGGACAGCTCTTTGGTCTTGGCGGCCATGTTAGTAGTCAGAGTCTTACTCGTTGTATTGGGTGGACAGGTGACTTAATGCAGCTAACACCTGAAACAGGAGCTTCTAATTTAGAATAATAAGTGGAGTGGAGGTAGGCTATTTAAAAGAGGACTAGCAAATCTTTGAGGGTCAGAATTCTAGCTGATAATTAAGTGTTCAAAGACTTAATTGCAGCAGTTTCATACAACTAAACAATTTTTCATACAAGATGATTTTCAGATTTGGTTTTTTGATCGTGGCTGTGACCATGAATCTAAAAAGAAAATTTCAGATCCCTTCATAAATCCCAGGGTGTTCAAATATTTAAATGCCTTTTTGTAGCTTCTTGAAACAGGCTTCTACTACTGCTGTTTCCAATGTGGCAACTATCAGAGGATCCTAAAACAAACTTACACATGACCAGAAAATCAAAATAATTCCAATCAGAGTAGAGCTAAAGGCTGAGATCGCCATGTGCCTTTGTTCCTTCATGTGTCTGTATGAACTAGGGTGTTACTGTGTCTGAGGTAATCAATCAATCAAATCCTTTATTACTCCCTCAATGGGGAAATTCTCTCAGTGGTGGGCAGCAGCCGCTGGACGGCGCTCTATCGCCCAATGTACACCTGAAAGCAGTTTCATGTTTCCAGAAATAGAAAATAACTGATAAGAGAGGGAGGTGGCTTCCTGTAGTTGATCTTCTGCATTTATGAAAAAAAAAAACTAAACAGCAAAGTCACTCTTTTCACTACTGTAAAACAGGATCACACTGCCCCCTTCTGGCAAAATATGATACTGCCAGGACCAAACTAGTTTTTTTTTTTTTCCGAAATATATGTTTCTACAAATAAACACACAGTTTTAACAAACTTGGAAGAACATAAAATTCACTCAAATGTGGTCATGTGTTGGTGATAGCCACATTTATATTTTCATTGGTGATATCAGTGGATGAGGACAGCCTCAATAACAAAAGTCCTCATCAGGGTGCAGAAATACATACTTGTGTGTGGGTGTGTGCAGGTGTGTGTGTGAGAGAGGGGGGGCTCTTCTGACAAACAGAAACTGCTCCAATACTGTAATATGTATTTTTAAAAAAGGGATAAGATAAAATGCCCAGCGGTTAGTCATCTTGGCCCCCCCAGTCTCGGCTGGGGGACCTGAAACAGAACCATCAATGAGGGACCTCTATGTGTCGAGCTTGTATGTTCTCCCCGTGCATGTGTGGGTTTTCTCCGGGGACTCCCACTTCCTCCCACCGTCCAAAAATATGCTTCATAGAAAAAGGAATGATTTGCTTTGTTTTTTCTTTGTATTTTCTTTTCATTTGCAGACATTGTTCCAGGTATTTTGGATCATTTTAACAGGATATCTTTTGAGATATTAATAATTTTATTTTCTATATAAAATGCCCAAAGTAATGAAATTTGAGTTTTTTTCTTTTTTCATGTTTAGTTTATTTCTAACTTGCATCATTTTGACAAAATATATTTTTATGGAGAGCAAAATATTTAATTAAGGATCAAGTTGATTTATTCTGGAATAATGTTCCTGCCCTTTTTTATTCAAACTAATGTTAAAAAGTTACAGTTTAAAGATTTAAAATGTTATTTTTAGAGTATTCAGTAAATGTTCATCTTGGACTTCAACGTAAGTTGTGTTTTGGATTTTGGCCACGGTGTGTAATTGAGTTTGACACCCTTGCTCTAAGTTGTCCCTGTGTGTAAATGGCTGTGTGATTTAGGCCCTGTGACAGACTGGGGGCTTGTCCAGGTTAATCTCTCGCACCCCCATGATCCCGCAAGGGACATGTGGTTTAGAAAATGAATAGATGGAAGGAAGATGGAAGGAGAAAAAACAAAGTTCACACATGCACGTTTTTTTAGAATCACCATTATTCTGTGGAAAATAGAACTCCTTGTTTCGGTCTTTTTAGCAAACTTTAGTCTATAAATAACAGAAAGAAGTGCATAAATCAGAACTCAAGTCTCTTGTGGTTATGAATTCTTAAGCCCTACACCAGGTTTCATCTCTCTCCACCAGGAAGATACATCATTCAACATCTCACTTTGTTGCTTTCAATAATAAAATTAAAGATATTGATTTGGTTTAATTGTATTCCAACCATTAGACATTATTGAACAATTCAATCAAAATATTAAAAATACAGATTTTTAAAACCCATTTCAGACATAAAGTAATACATTGATTAAAAAAAATATACATTAACAAACATACAGTGTTATAACTCTAAACTGACTATTTTACAGCAATGCATACACTACGCTCACATTTAATTGCATAGAATAATTAGTTTGATTTGTTGTTTCAAAGGGAAAACATGAACTTATATAATCCCACCCCTTCCGTCTGCACGGCCCCTTAAGAAAAGGGATGAGGTGTGAGCTGAAATGCAAAGCAGAAAGCTATCAACCCCACCCTGGAAAAGAAAACATACTCCCCGAGAGGTACACACATTTACTCATGCAGGCAAGAAACAATGTTCTGATTTTGATTTGATTAATAAAAAAAAAAAAAAAAAAAAAGTAGAAGTCAAATTTACCAGGAATAGAAAGAGGGAGTAGTTCAGGCTGAGTTTAACAAATGAGGCAGAGGCAGTTGGAGACTCATCAAAACAGAGAAAGAAAAACAACACCGTCTGGCTTACTCTTCTGTTTGTAAAGGACAGCAAACCACACCTGAAGAACACAACACGCAAAGAAGAGGAGCAACTTCCACCTTCTCCACTCAGCTGTGAGAGCAGATGCTGTAAATAAAACTTGTCAATTTTTAGAACAGAACATTTTTAAAATAGTATCAAACCTTGATACAAGGAATCACCACATAGTTTTATTGTACTGCTGAAACAGAAATGAGAAAAAACAAAGTAAAAGTACTAGAAAAGAGAATTCTAAAAAAGGGTTGACCCACCCACACACAAACACTATGTCAAAATGTTTATATGAATATATATCTTGGAGAGATAGAATTTGGTACTTTTTCCTCAGTGCTTCCAGTGGAGGTCCCACTATCCCCTCAGAGAAGTGCCCCATCTTGATAGGTCCTATGTATTTTAAGCAAATAATATTTAGTGAAGACATTTTGGACAAACCAATTAAAATCAGTAAATAATCAGTAATCACCAAAAATCTGAAGGCAACTCGATTCATCCTGCTTTAACATTTTTCTACTTCTTTGTATGTTGTCATGTCATGGTTTACTAAAGTTGGCAGATGTTTTTTTTAGTTCAGTTTTTAGATTGAGGGCTTTAGCCCAAACTAGAGGGGCCCAATATGGTGATTGTGAAAGAAGTGTTGATAGAATGCTACGGTAGCCCTGAAGTGCAAATGACATCAACAAATCAATTGAGGCAAAAATATTTTCAAGATCACTACAAAAATTTAAAAAAGCAAAGCAAGTGTTAAAAACATACATTTTAGAAGAAAAAACAAAATTCCGGAAACCAAAATGT
>NC_050518.1:21560126-21568232 GCF_002922805.2 Oryzias melastigma | reverse complement strand
CTCTGCTTGATCCTACTGCTTGATGTTAGTGCTTCAAATATGAGCTTGCTGCTTTCTTTGCTATGATATTTTAGCAGCTGCTCTCTAAATCCGATACATTTGTCTGGCCTCAATCTGCCTTTATCTACAAAAACCCGTGTGTGTCTGAATCAGCCACATTTCTCTTCATAGTATGATGATCATAAGTTTTCATGAAATATCAAAGGTTTTCAAATCTTGTCGAAGACATTCAACTTTTTCAGGCTTTTCAGCCGCAGACATCTTTTTTCTTCCCCATATTGCTTAAAAATGTTGGTCTGCTTAATAATGTGGAACGTCCTTTTTAAGTAGTTTTTCCTTTAATTAAACTCACCTGGAAAACTAATGATCACAGGTGTCTGAGATTGTGACTGAAAAACAAAATATGCAGCTGGAATCGTCAAAGTAAGAAAAATGATGATAGCTTTTCAGTTCCTTCAGCGTTTAGACGTCATGTTCATCCCTTTTGTTTATCTCCATAGACAAATGAGGGTCAGCCTGTAAACTGAGGCTCTCTTCTTTGACTTCCATGGAACACCTTCGTACGAATGTCAGGTGATCTTCTGCCCTGAGAGTCAAATCAGTCATTTGGGTTCTGAAAGCGCCTTGAGGTTTTTTTTGTTTTTATTGAACGTGTCAGAATAAACATCTGCTGTCTTAAATGCAAATGGTTTTACATCAGAATTTTGCATGTTTCTGCTAAAAGCCAGAGATGTTAAATATCTGCAGTCACAGCCTCAGGGAGCAAAACAGAGAACAAACAATGGAGAACCTTCTTCTGTTCATCATTTCTGCATCAGGCAAGTATTCATTTTATTCTGATGCTTGTGTCTGATTCGAATTCAAACTTTAAGATGACATTTTCTGTTATTGAAATCTTACAGTTGTTCTTCCTAATGTGTTTCACAGAGTATTAGTCCTAAAGGGCAAATTCATCTCTATCACTCTATGAGGCACCTATTGTCAAAGTTATGCAATTAAAAACTATGACAGTTTTTCTCATATTTAGGCATTTTAATACCTTTATAAACTAAATTTAAATGATAAATCTTAAGGCTATTTTATATTTAAATATTAAATCTAAATCTACATGTTAAATATAAATGCTAGATCTCTATGTAAATACTAAATCTAAATGTTAAATTGTTCACCTTCCGGCTTATCCCTTCAGGGGTCACCACAGTAAATCAGCTTTCACTGATTTGCACATTTGGTTCCAGTTTTATGCTGGATTCCCCTTCTGACACAACCCTGTGTTTTATTTGGGCTGGGGACCAGCACAGGGACACCCAGACTGCATCCCCCATAGCTCATTGTAGTTTCTAGAACACCAGTCCTACACCTAAGCAACTGAGCCATCCATCCGCCTTAATCTAAATATTAAATATAAATCCACTCATTTTCTGTCGCCAACCCTGTTGAGCAAAGGAGGGGTACATTCTGGACTGGTATGCAGTCCATCACAAGGCCACACAACTATAAATCAAACTATGAAGTGTGCTTTTGGACTGTAGAAGTGGTAAGGCAAGGCAAGTTTATTTGTATAGCACATTTCATGTACAATTCAAAGCGCTTTACATGAAACATTAAAAGAAACAATCAATAGACAGAGTAAAGGTGTGATCATTTAAATGAAACTAAAAGAAAGTAAAACGATTTTAATTTAAAACAAGTATAGATAAACAGTGCGGATGTAAACTATTGAGTACATATTAATCAAATGCAGCTGAGAACAGGTGAGTCTTTAACCTGGATTTAAATACACTGAGTGTTTCAGCAGATCTAATGTTTTCTGGAAGTCTATTCCAGATTTGTGCAGTATAGAAGCTGAACGCAGCTTCTCCATGTTTAGTTCTGACTCTAGGAACTGATAAAAGACCAGATCCAGATGACCGGAGAGGTCTGGCTGGTACATACTGGGTCAGGAGGTCAGTCATGTATTTTGGTGCTAAACCATTCAAAGCTTTATAAACCAGTAACAGAACTTTAAAGTCTATCCTCTGACAGACAGGTAACCAGTGTAAAGACCTCAGAACTGGACTGATGTGGTCTACTTTCTTGGTCCTTGTGAGAACCCGAGCAGCAGAGTTCTGAATAAGCTGCAGTTTCCTGATGGATTTTTTTGGTAGCACTGAGATCCAGTAAAACTACCACTGACATATTTCCACTGTCTGTATTCAAACGTATGTCATTAGTCACTTTGGTTGAACCACAGCGTTTCAGTGCTGTGGTTCTGTCTGAAGCCGGACTGGAAGACATCATACCAGTTGTTTTTTGTTAGAAATTCATTTAACTGATGGAAAACAGCTTTTTCAATGATCTTACTTAAAAATGGCAGGTTTGATATCGGTCTGTAGTTGTTCATTTGAGTTTTGTCTAGACTGTCCTTTTTTAGGGGAGGTTTGATTACAGCTGTTTTCAGTGGTTCTGGGAAAACACCAGATGTTAATGACAAGTTGACAATCTGGAGCAGGGCTGGTTCCAGGATCTTTGAAACTTTTTTGAAAAAGCTTGTGGGTAAAATATCCAGACAGCAGGAGGAGGAGTTCAGTTGACATAGAATGTCCTGCAGTTCTTTACTGTTTATGGGTTGAAACTGAGCCATTGGGTTTATACTGGTTTCTAGTGGATAAGGTTCATATACTGGGCTTGTAGTTGCTAAACCAATTTTTCTCTAATATTACTGACTTTGTCCCTGAAGAATTTAGCAAAGTCATTACAGGCTTTGGTGGAGTAAAGTTCTGGTGCCACAGACACAGGGGGTTTTGTCAACCTGTCGACTACAGCGAATAAGGCCCGAGCATTATGGGAGTTTTTGGTAATAATTTCAGAAAAATAGGACTTCCTTGCATTGCTTAGTTGTAAATTATAAAAGTGAAGTTTCTCTTTATAGATGTTGTAATCACCCTGTAGTTTAGAGTTTCTCCATCTGCGTTCAGATTTCCGACACTCTCTTTTTCCGCTCTTCACAAGAATGGAATTTCTCCAAGGAGATTTTTTCCTACCAGAGATCACCTTCAGCTTACTAGGAGCAATACTATCCATGATATTCGACATGTTGGAATTAAAGCTATTAACAAGTTCATTGACTGAATCCCCTGAGAGGGGAGGAATTAGAGGGAAAATCTAGTTGAACATCTCACTAGTATTTTCAGTTATATACCGTTTTGTGTTCTCCTTCCTCAAAACATTTTTGTGTACTGGAATTGTGCTCTCACAGAAAACACATCAGTGATCAGACAGACCTAAATCACATACAGTAACCTTAGAGATGTTCAGACCTTTGGAAATCAATAAATCAAGAATATTACCGCTGTTGTGTGTGGGTTTTGAATCAACCCAAAATTGTCCAGTGTTTTTCAGCTCCTTAGTTCCTTTGTTCTGAAGATTTCCATAATGGTTGTTAAAATCTCCAGCCAAGATTATTCAGTCAAAATCAACACAAATATATATGCAAAATGTATATGTAAATGGAAATTCTAAATTTAAATGTCAAATCTAAATGCTTGCGCTGCTTTTCTTTTTTCTTTATCACCAGTTATTCAGGTTAGAAACGGACCAATCAGAGGCCTCAAAAGCATGGGGTGCCTGCTGGCCCCGCCTCTAATGTTTGATTGAAAGATTTGGCCTTCGAACAAGCCGGATCAAACTCACTCATGATTGGTGACAGTAGTTCCCCCAAAAAACGAGACTCAGACCGACTCGGACTAATCGCTGTTAGGGGGCGGCACTCGGTTACAATATGGCGGCAGACATATGAGAAAGTGATGGCGAAGGCTCTGGCTTGATTTTGTGAGGGCTGGAGGTAAAACAAAAATAGTCTATGTTTATACCACAGCTACCCGAAAGCACAAAGAACCACATGCACTCACACTTAAGTAAGGTTTTTTAGAGTAAGTTAGAGTACCTGAAGAAAACTCATCCACACACACAGGTGGGATTAGAACCAGGCCATTTTCATTGTGGAGCAAGAGTGCTAATCACTACATCATTCCCATAGTTCTATTTCATAACCTGATGAATATGCTAATACTAGAACTTTTCTTCTTGCTGGATCCCTTGTTACAGATAGAACGTGACCCGCTGGCCTTTGCCCTCAAATTTCTAGATACAGCAGCAAAACCACTAAAATACCAGATGGTCTGGTTACCTTCAAAACAATTTATTCCTCGAGTTGTTAAAATGTCAACTATCACTGAGGTTCTCTCCCACAAGCCAATTTGGACAATTAACAGCTTACCGTGTTGTCCGCTCACAAGCCTTCCAGAAGGATCCGGATCATTCAGATCTTCCCATTGTCCCCGCTACAGTCAGGTAGACTCGGTAGGCTGAGACTAATTGGGTTCTCTGGTTGATCACTTGCACTCCCTCATCCGGCCAGGATTGCTGGTAAGATTCATGTCCTAACGTCAAGTTGTTGTGGAACAGCAACAATTTGTGGAGGATGGAACAGTGAAGTCTGTTTTTCTTGATTTATTTTTTAACCAGCAGCTCTGTGACTTTTGGTATGCAAATGGCCTGTATGGAAAAAAAAAGTGTCGAGACAAAAACAGAGCACAGTACATTTATAGACTGATATTACAGTCAGTCGGCCTTCCCTGAACCATTCACTTCCCAGAATTCCCAACCACTCAAGTCAAAAGAAACATCTCTCAGACGACGTTATCATACCTCATAACCAAAACACTACAAGGAAAATATTACATTTCATGCAAAACCCAACTGGAATATATAACATTTCATGCAAAACGCTACTGTGATGAATAACATTGTATTATTATGAGAAGTATGGGCGGCTGTGGGGTAGAGGTAGAGCGGTCGACCTCTAATCGGAATATTGCATTTCTCCTGGTGGTTGGCACCAGCGTGGCGACTATGACTGTAAAATGCTTTTGGGCTCCTAAGAAGATAGTAAAGCGCTCTACAAATATACGTCATTTACACCAGTTACCAGAAGGCTATTCGTTTGTAAAGATAATCTCAGATGAATTTCCCTTCTAACCCGGGTCCTCATTTCTCCCTGCAGCTCTGTGTGCTGCCGACCCACTCCCTAAAATTACATACCACCTCATTTATGACATGAAAACATGGAGCGAAGCTCAGAGCTTCTGCAGAGCGAACTTTACCGACATGATGATCGTGGACAGCCTCGACGACGTGAAGATCCTGATGGACACGGTCGACTCCAACAAACTACTCAACTTGACAAACAGCTCAGTAAGTTATTTTTAATCATTTATCAAAAAATGTCAGGAGTAATAATTATTTCTATTTTTATTACAAACATTACTTTAAAACTTTGAGTCTTATCTGTTGCATGTTTCTAATAAACTATAAAATGTTATATTTAGTCTATGTATACATTTGCATGGGTCATCGTTACCTACTAATACTGAACAGAGGTGTGGTCACATTCTGGAAAACTATCTGGCACATAATGCAAATTCTGTAAACATCCATATGGGGAGTGGTGCCAAAAACGAGCAGGAATAAAAGATTCAAAGATAAAAACAGGAAGTCATTTCATTAGTCCTTTAATTTCTATATATTACTCCTTATGGTGGTGCACGCTCCAGATCATCCAGATCACAAGACCAATTTTATGGAGTATTTCTTTTAAATGTGCCGAGTGCTTCTTTTAACTGTTTTTTTTTTTTTTACATTTTGGCTATCAACTGCAACAGATGGGATTTTGCTTGTTGTGCTTTTATTCTACCTTCAAGACTTTGACGTATCTTCTAGGCCTACACTGCCATTTTTCCATGAGTTTACTTAGCGGACCCAATTCAAAAAATGATGACAGCACTTGTAAACGTAAAGTATAGGGCCACCATGAAATACAAGATAAAGACATTTACAAGAATAAAGTCATAAAATTATGAGAAAAGTTGTAATTTTACAAGAAAAAGTAGCATTTTCATAGATTAAAATCTTATAGTTTATAGTATAAACATCAATGCTGATTTGCATCCTGAGAACTCTTTATCCACTATGAAGCACAAGGTTGGAAGCATCATGGTTTGGGCTGCTTTTCTAACTGATCTGTATGAACGATTGGATGAATGGGGGTCATGTATGGTGAGATATTGGATTGTTTGAGGATGAAACATGGCTAGATTTTCCAGGCCTAGTCAGTCTCAAGACTTCAATCCAATTGAGAATCTGTGGATGGAGTTGACAGTCTTTGTTGCCCAGCAACAGCCCCAAAACATCACAGCTCTTGAGAAGATTTGCATGGAGGACAAGGCAGTAGCTTATTTATTTATTAATGCTTATTCTCTTTCAAGTCGTCATGGGTTTTCTTTCATTTGAAGCCATTTCATTCAGTAAATGTACAGTAACATTTTAAAAATAAATAAAATAACCATTTTAAATTACACAAACAAATTTCCTGGTCTCATGTCACCTCTTTAGCAGGTTGAAACAGGTCACTGTGCATCAATAAAAAAACCCGACATATGTCTTTTGCTGCCTCACAACATTTTAAATGCCAGTTACAGAAGAGAGGAGTGAACAAAACTTTACAGGTTTTAAAGGGATTCATGGTTTCAGGTTGCCTGGATCGGTATGTACAACGATTTGGGCAGCTGGAGTTGGTCGTTGGAGGACAAAAACTTCTACCAACCAGGAGAGGCCGACTTCAGAAACTGGAATACCGGAGAACCAAACTTCCACCTGGGCAAAGTGCAGTGTGTTGAAATGTCCAGTTCTGGTTTGTGGAATGATGCACCTTGTGAGTGGAGCTTCAAACCGATCTGCTCCAGTGTCACAGGTGAGGCAGATTTCAGTTTGTCTGGATGATCGGAAACTTTTTTTTCTCATTTGGTTTGGTTCGCATTCTCATAGTTTTTCCAAGTAAAAATTTGTAAACCAGGTATGTGACAATCAACATACTCATTGAGGGCGGCGTAACACACTTAGAAAACCATCATTCAGAAAATGGTTGAAACGCTTGTCAGTTTAATCACTTTCATTTCATTAAAACTTCTCAATTGTAGCTTAAGTAGAGTAAAGTTAAGCATTTAGTCACAACTGCCCTTACAGGTGCAAAAGAGTTGTCTGCGGGGGAAAAATGGGCGAACGGGGCACTCGCTTCCTGGTTACTTGATTCCTGCTCAAGCTAAATACAGAAAACAAAAATACAGTTCTCGTTTTGGTGCCAATTAATAGGTACTTATTTTACAACATAACAAATTCACTTATTTTTGAAATAAGAGACATGCTAATTATGACGATTTTTTGTTTGTTTCATTTTCAAATAAACTTTTTCTTTAAAACTATAATTTTCTGGATAACTGTAGTTACAAGTAAAAAGTACTTTTTTCAAGAGTAGTGTCTTAAGTGAAAAAACTATTTAAATTTGCAATAATTTTGTCAAATTCTTTAGAAACTGCTCAAACCACCAAGTTCAGTAGCACTTTTTTTGTTTTCAGGAACAAGTGCCACATTTCACTACGTCAACACGTCCATGTCGTGGCCTGACGCTCAGACCTACTGCAGAACTCATTTCACCGATCTGGCCAGCATCAGAAACCAGGCAGAGAACCTGAACATGGTGAATACCAAAATCCTTGGAGAAGACGTCTGGTTCGGTCTTTACAGAGGAGCGTGGAGACTGACTAATGGGAGCCTGCCCACATTGAAGTACTGGCGAGACGGACAACCCAATAGCCACGATGAAGACTGTGCAGTGGCAAACTTTGACGACCAGGGAAAGTGGGAGGACTGGAGCTGTTCTGACAGCAGAGCATCGGTTTGCTACCACAGTAAGTTTTATTCTGAGTTTGAGATTTAAAATGTAAGATTCTCCATTTTTATACAGCTGAGCCGTAGATTGCACCAGATTTAGAAAGAATGTCATGCTGAGGTGAGAGCTTTGTAAAGACAGCTGAAAAGGGAAAATTATTTTACTGCTCTTGGGTTTTAAATGTTGGCTGGAAAAATGGCTGAAGAAACTGTTTTGTTCAAGCTCTTTACTGGGCTTGAAACTGGGATATCAAAACTGGGCAAAGTTTTCAAATGAAAGCTCCACAGCAGCTTTACGATTCTACGTCTAAGTTAGCCTAGCAATGTCCAAAACCATCAGTA
>NC_050518.1:21556540-21560061 GCF_002922805.2 Oryzias melastigma | reverse complement strand
GGGTTTCTGTTAACAAAATTGTGGATTAATTGAAGACTTGAAGTATTTCTGCTTTTATTAGAATTGTTATCATAAACTTTAGCATTAGCTGCCTTTGATGAATGGAGAAATTGACAGCAGTAACTTTAAGTTTGTAAAGAACACATGATCTTATCGGAGTACTCATGAGTGACTGGTGATTGTCTTTTTTTCTCCCCCTAAAGTTGTTCAAAATTCCCATAAAGTAGTTCGTCTGAAACTGCAGAGAAACTCTGTGAACCTGAATGACCCCGTGGTTCTGGAGCAGCTGCTGACTCAGGTAAACCGTGTCTTCATGAATCCGTAATCCATAATCTATATTTATGAACACAAAACTTCCAGCTTCTTACAGTAAATGTTCAGCAGACAAAGTGTCTCTTGTTGTTAACTGCATTTCCATTAAAGAGCAACTATCTGCCTCACAAAAAAGTAGTAGTCTAACTCGGGGGGGGGGGATTGGTTTGATGTTTTTTTCCATATATCCTTGTTGGTTATCATCACTTTTTTGGAGAGCTGGACCACAGAAACATATTGTATCATAATGCATTCATGTACGTATGAATTAATGTTTAATCTAATTATAGATGTGCTAAATTTAATCTTCCCACACTGAGCAGTTCCTGTTTGTTTAACTACTTGTCCTGCAACAACCACCTGATCGGTCCTCGTTTGCAAAAATCTTACATCACTTCCTTTTATCGTTAACACTGTGACATTTAAGTAATTTGTTCCAAGAATTAAAAATTTGTGATTCATTAATAAGTAAAACAAAAAATGTAGAAAATAATTAACATTTCCTGACAGCTCTGTCTCCTTTATGATAGCCGAGGCACTTTGACAGAAAATTCCATGATTTAGTTTATTTCAAACATATTTAAAACAACAATACAGTAACTATACTCAGTTATTCGAAACAGTCTATTTGACAAAACGATAAATGTTTGAAATGAAGATTGGTAGACTAAAGTTTTTCAAGCCTTCTCCCTGATACTGATTTAACAACAAAAACAGTAAAATACTTTATTGGAAGGATTTGTATTTTTGCGTATGCAGAGATTGATCAGGTAGCCACTACAGATTGGGTTGCAGTCTCAGCCTCTTCTGGAAAGTCTCAAATATCTCTGATAGACTTCGGGCCACTAATTATTTGTTGTTTCAGCTGAAACAGAAGCTGAGGGGAAACGGACAACAAGGACTGTTGAACGTGAACTGGAGGAAGAAGTCAGACGGACTCGTCTTCCACGAGTTCAAGACGCCAACTGGGGAAGAAGCAGAATAAAAAGACAGATTGTCACCATAAAACCGTTATTCTGCCAAAGGCTTTGACAAATAACAGTTTTTTCTGTATTTCTTTCACATTTCTTCCCAAATGTTATCTTCCTATTAAATGTATACATAGATTACTAGCTAATATTAAGCCAAATGTAGGGAAAAGAAAAAAAATAAAATGAAAAAAGTTGTGTGGAAAAACAAACAATTTTTCTTAATATTTAGTCATTTTTGGCTGAAGTGCTTTTTTTCTTCCATATTTAGTCTGCATATTCTACACAATTATATGGAAAAAAAAACTTTGATAGAAAACTTAACTTGGGCATTTAAAGGCAAACATAGATCAAGTTCTGACTTTTTTTTTTTTTGGAAACTTTAGCCTTAATGTCTATTAGGGCTTGAAAATATATTTGAAACTCAGTAATAAAGCTTACTTTTTAACATAATTTACTTTGTCTTTTTAGCTGTAGCTTGACAACATTTTTGAATTTTTTTTTTTTCTTTTAAAATCTTCTTAAAATAGGTTTGCAAACAATTAGTGACTATTTTTCTTTCGTGAAAATATTTTAAACTACTAAAAAAAAAAGGTCAATAATTTCTATGTTTGTTGTTATCTATTTAATTAGATATTGGGTTTAAATTGTTGTTTTATTCGGGATAACCTTTTCATTTTCCAGAATTTCTGACTGGAAACCTGGAAGCAGGAATTTCTCAAAAATAAGATGCATTGTATGTCTGATGTTTTTCTCTATTGCAAACTTTTTTTTGTCATCTGGTAAACAGGTTTGTGACATTTTCAGAAGACTTGGCAAAAATAAACTTTTGGATTCCCTTGGTAACAGAGGTTTTTTGTTAACAATGCCCACATTCCTAATGTGTACACATCATGTCATTTTTAATTTCTTACAATATTTTAGTGAAGATCAAAGTGGGAGCAACTACAAACTTCCAAAACTAACAAAGTAGCTTCCCAGTGATGTTCAAAGAATTAGGAGTCAATAGATCAAAATCATGAGGAGTTTATTATTAATATAGCTAAAACTAAAGGCGATTTTTTTAAATTCCAGTTGTTGACTTCTTTCTCAAAATCAAAGTAACAAAAATGTATAAATTTAAATATTACACGGTATAAATATCGCTCGGTCCAGGACATCATTGAATCTTTTTCATAGTCACGTGAAGATTCACAACCAATGAAATCAGTCGTTCAAATACACGGGGCTTCAATGAACTGCGCATGCGCAGTTTGTTCTGTGACTTCCTGAAAGCTTCACAGACGCAAAAACTCACTGGTTTTCTGGGTTTTTCTCCTTTTCATTTTTACATTTGCTTCGTTTTCCTGTCAGTCTTCTCCATGCGGGCTCCTGTCTGCGCAGTTCTGTTAGTTTGCTTCCTGAACGATGCTGCGGCTCATCAGTTCACCGAGCCGGAGATGTCTGCTGTCAGGTAAACAACAACCAGCTGTCATGTCAATGCTCAGAGGATGCAGGATCCATGCTCGCTGCCTGAGAGTTCTCTGTTAAGACTAATGTGATTTATTTTCTGCCATATTTAACCTCGTTTATATAAAGTGGTTAGTGTAGTGACAGGAGTTGTGTATACACTCACCGGCCACTTTAGGTCCACCTCACTAGTACCGGGTCGGACCCCTTTTGTCTTCAGAACCGCTTTGGCGTCATAGAATCAAGGAAACATTCCTCAGAATTTGGTCCATATTGACATGACAACATCACAGTTGCTGCAGATTTGCTGAATCTCCGGTTCTACCTCATCCCAAAGGTTCTATTGGGTTGAGATCAGACTGTGGAGGTCATTAGAGTCCAGTGAACTCTGTTATGTTCAAGAAACTAGTCTGAGAGGATTCCAGCTTTATGAAATGGAGCCATATCCTGTTCAAAGTCACTTTAATCCCCTTTCTTCATCATTCTGATGCTCAGTTTGAACTGCTTGATCATTTTGAAATGCATTAAGTTGCTGCCATGTGATTGGCTGATTAGAAATGTGCGTTAACGAGTTGGACAGGTGTACTTAATAAGGTGGTAATAAGTGTATGTGCAAATGAAATATCCTTTAGCTACATCCCCCAAAGAACAAATAAAAATACGAACATCTAACAAGCAAACAAACAAAAAACAGGGTATTTAGGAAATATATATGTTGTTGATGTTGCTTTAGAATCTGTTTTGGTCCGTCACAAACCAGCTTGAAGAAATTTTAATGCGTCGTTTTTTTTT
>NC_050518.1:21537343-21556524 GCF_002922805.2 Oryzias melastigma | reverse complement strand
CTTCCTTACTGACTGTTGGAAAAGTAAATGTTTCTCTCTAGGAAATTCTAGAAACAAAGTTCTTGGTTCTTGTTGAGTCACGGTGGAGGCTGATTCAAATGTCTGCTCATCACAACTCACACCACACTGACGTTTGTCTTTATGTCTCAGGGAGCGCATCAAATCCATGTTCTACCACGCATACAACAGTTACTTAGACAATGCCTTCCCCTATGATGAGCTCCGCCCCCTCACCTGTGATGGACAAGACACCTGGGGCAGGTGAGGAGATTTGACTGACCTCTTTTAGATGTTTAGAATGCATTTTTAGTTTAGCTTATTTAATCAGAAAAATAGTCTAGGTTTGTAAAATCACAAGATCCTGTTTTGTTGTTAAATAAAGTTTAGTTTCATATGAGTTTTTTATATTATTGTATTTTAAAACCAATCGTAATTTTTTTATTTTTCCTGTCAATTATGAATATTTCTATGGTTTTGTCCCCACAGCTTCTCACTGACTCTGATCGACGCTCTCGACACTCTGCTGGTGAGACTCTGAGTCGATTCATTCAACTCCAAAACCGTTCACACAGTCACATGCAGAAATCTGTGCAGAAACTTTCTTTTGTGTTGCAGCAACTTCAAAAATCAAATTTCTGTTCAGTTATTCTTCTTTTCTCTTCTGAAGGTTTTAGGAAATCATTCTGAGTTCCAGCGCGTGGCATCAATCCTCCAGGACACCGTGGACTTGGACATCGATGTGAATGCGTCCGTGTTTGAAACCAACATCAGAGGTATTCACAGGGGCTGCCGAGCCTGAACTCCCTCTTTTTTTAAAAAGGACAATTCAAGCATGAACCTGAACTAACTCGGTGTCTGTTATGTTTAAGCTGTTTGGATTCAAAAATTTATTTATTTTTTTAATAAATCTCCTTTAGCAGAACTACGGTGGCCCTGAAGAGCAAATCACATCGACAAATCCCTCAAGAGTAAAACACGGATAAGGATAACAATGATGGTTAAAATTATAAAACAAAAATTAACAAAATAACATATAATTTTAGAAACCCAAACAAAATTCCAGAAAATAAAATGTAAAAAAAAATGACAAAATTTTTGCCATATATGGTGGGGATCTAAAGTTTGGGCATCCCAGGTAACATGTAATATTATTGGGCACAAAGAACTTAAGGAAAGATGAAAACCCTTTTAAAAACATCAGTTTACAGATGATACATTCTTTTAACATGTACAAAAAAGCTTTATTTCCATCATTTACCCTTTTAAAATAGCAGAAAACAAATAATTGCATGTACAAAAGTTAACTTGCTGTTAAAAAGGTGAACAAACGTCATCATCCAATCAGCGACGTCACATAATACTTACCGTTTCTACTTTATTACTGTGTTTCATTTTTTTACGATTTTATTTTGATTTCTGGAATTACTTTTACTGTCCTAAACTTTCTTTATTTTCACTTCATTTCATTGCTTTTTGGAATTTTGTTTTTGATTTCTAATATATATATATTTTTAAATATATTATTTGTTTTAAACTTTATTCCGTTGAGTAATTTTGTTGGTGTGTTTTTTTACTTCAGGGCTTCCGTACTGAGGAAAAACCCGGCCCTTCCACAATCCTTTGCATACAAACATAAAAAGCAAAGGGAATGTTGATTGAACTCAAATAAAGCCGTGAAGCATCGTGATCCTGCAGCTATTACTGATTAAAGTGTTCAGACTCCTGTTTTTTTAAATCTTTTTATAGCTATTTTGCATAGTTTCTGCTGTTCAGGTTTATTTGTTTACATGTTTTGCCTAAAGAAACTGACAGTGGGTTTTTTGTGTTCTGTCTTTGTACGCATGTAGTTTATTTGCAGTGACAAAGTAAGTGTCTGTCTGATGTTGTGTTGTTTCCAGAGCTGCAAGAAAGGTTGAAATTATTCAGAAAAATGTTTTTGTTTTTTGTTTTTGTTTCCCTTCACACCTCTCTGGGACGTTTGCCAACGGAAAAAGGAGGGATTCCTCACTTTGAATGTCACTAAGATGGTGTAATCCTGTTTGCAGTGGTGGGGGGTCTGCTGTCGGCTCACCTGCTGGCGGGGAGGGCGGGGATGAAGCTGGAGCCCGGATGGCCCTGTTCAGGACCCCTACTGAGGATGGCCGAGGAAGCTGCCAGAAAACTGATACCTGGTGAGGAAATGCTCACAGAAGACGTCTGACATATCTGTATCTTCAAAAAAAGTATTCAATCAAATACTTTTTGTCTCAGACACCGAAGCATGTTACCACCAGTATATATAAATATATATATATATATGTATGGGGCTGTGAAAAAAAAAACTTTGAAGTTTCAAGAACTTCTGGATCCTAGAATACAGGATCGAATCAGCTTAAAGCAAACAAAACCAGACTGTAAATGCGAAACTCTAATTTTAGGCTCAAGACTGAAAACGAAAATTCCAAACTGAAACTGTAAACTGAGGACTGAAACCAAAAAACAAATTTAAAATACAGAACACAGCAGCTGCTAGTTAAACATTATTTTCATTTGGTGAGGTGATGGTGAAGAAAAGAGATTTAAAATGAGTTTAGTCTTTCCAGTCTGTGAAAGAGGAGTGAAAAAGATCAGTTTTAGTTTAAAAGCGAGCTTCCTCAATACGACATTATGAATTTCTTCCTTTACTGAGCGAAGCGTCATTCCAAAATGAGAACTGAACTGAGCGGACTATAGAAAATGACTTTCCTCCAGCTCCAACAAAATGAAGTCACTTCACACAGAGGTATGGACATGCTGGAGCCAGACAACATCAGTAACCAGTGATTGGTCCGAGTCAATATTTCTATGGCAACCACTCACCAATCAGGAAAAACCTTTTTGGAAGTCCACATCTCTTCCACTGAAAGCTCAAGAGAATCTGTCAAAGGTTTGAAGTGAAACCACATACCTTTATCGATGGGTCGGATTGGTCAGTTTAAAACTTGAATAACTTCCACTACAGAAGAAATAAAACGAAAAGAAACGCAGATTATCAAGAACATGTTAAAAAAAAATTATCAGAGCAAAAGTGGTTATTCTGACCAATAGAATGTTGGAGTGACAGCTGTTTATTTCTCGATTTTGGGTTCTTGGAACCAGCAGGTGCTTCCTGTTTGGAACACCAGAGAGGAGGGGTCACTCAGTCCAGTTCTCATATACAGTCATTGTGAAAAACTGGAAGAATGGCTGTGTAGAAGCTGTTGTTTCACTATAAAGAACATTTGCCGCATTCCTCAAAGCAAAAAGTCAGTGAGAACAGCAAACTCCACAATTACAGAAACCTTTTCCAGAACTCTGTATACATTACATATACAACTAACACCATGTGATAGGGAGGCATCGGCAGAATCTGTTGTCCAATTTTCCAGAGAATCGTCGGCGTGGTCATGAATGCGAACAGTGGCAGTCCTGCCACCTGGGGAAAGGTTTCCTGCACAAAAAAATCAAAATTACATTCTAATTACATAAAAAATACACAAAAATAAAGTTACAAACTCAAACTCATTAGAGATGTGGCGTTCACGGACGAACCGAACGAATCATTAAGAAGAACTAATGGACTCACGGCCGGCAGGGAACTGTTCTTTATTTCCATTTTCCCCTCCCGAGTTTCACATGTTCACATAAATGCTCAAACTTCTTACTTCACTGTGGTTGGGTCGATAAAATCGATTAATCGATTTGAATCGATCTAAGCTTAATAAACCATAAACATATAAATCAATTTAGCTCATAAATATGTGTCCAGCTTTTCAGACTCCTACTGGGATGCCGTACGGGACAGTGAACCTGCTGCACGGCGTCAGTCCCACTGAAACGCCTGTGACCTGCACCGCCGGCGTTGGGACCTTCATCCTGGAGTTCGCCACGCTGAGTCGCCTCACCGGAGACCCGACGTTTGAAGATGTGGCCCGCCGGGCCTTGAGAGCACTGTGGAAGACCAGATCTGACATTGGACTGGTAACTCTGCCTGTTTTCGGATTCGGTGAGCATCCTTTAAAAACACACAAAGGTTCCAGCTCTTCTCCCTCTCTCCACCTGCTCAGGTGGGAAACCACATCGACGTCCTGTCAAAGAAGTGGGTGGCTCAGGACGCCGGCATCGGAGCCGGAGTGGACTCGTACTTTGAGTATTTGGTGAAAGGAGCCATCCTGCTGCAGGATGAAGAGCTGCTGAACATGTTCCACGGTAAAAGCCTGCAGCTCCCCCTCCCTCAGCTGCGTGGATGACACGTCCTCACATGTCCCGTGATCTCCTTCAGCTTATGACAGAGCCATTCAGAACTACACCCGCTTTGATGACTGGTACCTGTGGGTGCAGATGCATAAAGGAACCGTCTCCATGCCCATTTTCCAGAGTCTGGAGGCCTTCTGGCCTGGCCTGCAGGTAAACAAAATGACCCCTCCCTCATCCATAGAGCTTTTTTATTAACCCGTGTGTGGTTGTGTGTCCAGTCTCTGCTGGGGAACCTGGACAGCGCTGTGAGAACTTTTCAGAATTATTACTCAGTGTGGAGGCAGTTTGGAGGTCTGCCGGAGTTTTACAGCATCCCACAGGGTTACACCGTCGATAAGAGGGAGGGATACCCCCTCAGACCAGGTGAGGCAGCGCTGACCCAGAAAATATGGTGCAAGCTCTATTTTCTTTGAACCCATTGGTGTTTGTCCGTGTAGGCTTCTTTTAATTAGCTAGTTTTGTTCTTCAGGAAAAGGGTTTAGTTTAGGGATGACGATATATCGGCAGTAGTATCAGCATCGGACGATATTTGTATATTTTGAAATTATTGTTATCAGTACGATATAAAAAATTCCACCAATATGTTTCTCTGTCACTTCGACCAGGAGGTCCGAGCACGCTTGTTCAAGCGACACTGGCGACGTCCGAATTCTCACCCTGATCCCTAACTACTAAAAAACTATACAGTGCAGGACTATATTATCTTAAAAGCAAGTCGGACACGATGCTCACTACTTTACTTTTGTTTTGCTTAACACTGGACATGATGTCACAGATCTAAACAAACATTTCACAACATCTATTTGTGACTCCACTGTCGTCTCATGATGAAAATGTAGATGGTTTGTTATTTACATTTAAACATGTTTTATTTTTGCAAAAATTGTTCAACCCCAATGCATTTTGGTCTATATATTTGCTAATGTAGTGAGCATTGATGCACACTAGTTTTTTGCAAGGACTTCTGGGAAATTTCTAGTGAATTTGATTTTGGAATTGGTGAATGCACTATATAGTGCACTATCTATTGAGTAGAGAAGGAATTCAGACATAGCCAACCAGACTCCCAACTCTTCAAATATGTCATTATAGTTCTGGCCCCCTCCATGTTAATTTATGACGTTTGGGGTAACTCCAACTCGTTATTTTTGACCACATCCACCTGTCTTGCCGAGTAACGTGACATGAAGTTGGTGCTTGGACTGCTAACTATGTTAAAAACAGCCCAAAGCTAAAAGTTAGCCATGTTTTTAATGGATCAAATACGGAGAACACTCACTTAGGTGAATGACAGCTAATACGACTTTTACTTTAAGTTTAACTTTAAATGTGTTTCGAACAACACAATCCAGCCTCGGACACACTTAAAAAATGTGCCAACATTAATTTTGAATATTGAGACTAAGTTTATACTTATATTTTGATACTTTCTATTTTGGATGCATGTTTGTACTGTTCTCGGCATTGTGAAGAGTTTTGCATTTCTAATTAAAGATAAAAAATACACTTCTCAGCTTTGTGTTATTCCAGACACTGAAATATTGGTATTGGGAAATATCTGCTAATGGTCACAGTTGCTGGGAAATTGTTGGTATCAGTTGGAAAAAATGATGCTGAAATGTAAATGTGTGTTTTAGAGCTGATTGAGAGCGCCATGTACCTGTACAGAGCCACAGGTGACCACACCTACCTGCAGCTGGGCCTGGACGCTTTGGAGTCCATAGAGAAGATCTCCAGAACGCCCTGTGGATACGCCAGCGTAAGTCTGTCCATCAGCAGAGCTTCATTAGGTCACTGTCTTTGAAAAACGCAATTCAAGTCATGTTCAATTTAGAAAAGTGTTTCTGAGAGTCTCCTTTCTACTAAAGAAAGAATAAACCTGAAGGTATAGACGGGTGCAGAGATGGTCCAACTTCCTGCTGAGTGTGAGCCTGGTCTCGTGAAGGTTCCGAGTTTTCCATCGAGTTTTTGTTTTATCCTAAACGTGCCCATGTGATGCTGCGCTCTCTCTGTTCTTTTAGCTCCAGCCTGAACGATTAAACAGAGTCTGACAGCTGCCCCCCTCCCTCACAGGTGAAAGATCTTCGAGATCACCAGCTGGACAACAGGATGGAGTCGTTTTTCCTTGCTGAAACCATCAAGTACCTCTACCTGCTCTTTGACCCCACCCACTTCCTCCACGGCGGGGGTTTGGAGGGAGATGGGTCCTGGGAGGAGGGCGGTGAGGGGGGGCAGTGTGTGTTGGGAGCAGGAGGGTTCATCTTCAACACGGAGGCTCATCCTCTGGACCCAGCCGCGCTCTACTGCTGCAGCCGGCACACCCAGGAGCGGCAGGAGCTGCGGGACGTCCTGCTCAACCTGTCCCAGCCCAGAGAGAAAGCAGACAGCCGATCAAAACCAGCCAATGAACGAGCAGAGGAGTCCGCCCAAAGCCAATCAGAGAGCATCGCTCTGAAGCCTGGAGAGAAGAAGACGCCGCCGGCACTGTCCTGCCCCGTCCAGCCGTTCAGCGCGCGGCTCTCCGTTCTGGGTCAGGTGTTCTCCGACAACTCATGACCCTAAAAGGAGGTCGACCCACTCCGGCAGGGCAGTCACCGCACTGGACTGGACTTTTTTATTACCTCGTGAAGGAGATAATGTGACACTGTTTTCTAAAACTTTGATCAATGATGGAAACTCAACTTGGTCTGAAGTTGGAGACCAAAGAGCCAGAACTCACAGGTTCGGTTTTCTGCTTTAACTGGAACAAAACTTGAAATGTATTTTTATTTATGAAACATTTTCTGGCTATTTGTGTTTTCTCTGTTCTTGAGTGTTTCAGTCTTCTTAGTAGGAGTAAGTCAGACCTGTTCCTGGTGCATGTTGGACTCTGACAGTCATTTATCGCCGGTTCTAATCATAGTCTTTATGGACAGAATTTCTGGGGATCTGGTTTGGGGGACCACAGGATTTCATCTCTGCTCTTTGCAGATGATTTTGTGCTGTTGTTTTCATCGAGCCAAAACCTCACTGAAGCGGTTTGTAGCCGAGTGTGAAGTGGTTGGGATGAGGGTCAGCACTGCTGTCTGAGGCCATGGAGGAAGTGGCCATCTTTGCTTAAGACTGCTGCCCTCAAGATCCAGACCCAGATGAGCCGAAGAAGATGGCTGGTTGGGTGTTGGTTTGATCATTTTAAATCATTATTTCTTTTTTTTGTAATGTCTTTTTTAATACATTTTCAGAAAACATTCGACAAAGTTACATTTTACAAGGTAGCTTTTCACAAATGGAATAAGAAGAGAAGAAAAGAAAGTAAGACTGTTGTGTAAGTTGTACATGCTTCTATAGGTACTTCAGAGAAAAAAAAAATTAAACAAACTCAGTGAAATATGCAAGAACGCTGTAGCGTAGATCTGGGGATAATTATAGATTTTAAGAAAAGTAGTGAATGAAGTAATAAATAAAAAAATAAAATACACACAGAATTTTAAGATCTATTAAGAAACAAACATTCATCACAATAGACTCATCACAATTTTAAATGGAATTTACTCAAGTTTAAGCTCTAAGTCCCACTCTGATCATCTTTTGATATATTGTAAAAAGTTAAGATTTTTGGCCGAAAAAACAAAACAAAAACTGTTGTGTTCTATGACATAGCTTCTGCAGAGCAGCAGGAGTTCATTTGAAACTACTGCTGCTCTTCCAGAAGAGAAACAAGGTATGACTGGTTCTACAATCAATGCAGTGAGAACATATTCTCTAGCAGTAAAAGAACCAGGAAACATCTCAGCTCACCTGCATCTTAAAGACGCTCCTATAGAGGGGAGATAACGCCACGGCTTCCTTACGTGAAGGAGCTTTTAGTGTGTGTAGGCTTTCATACTGTTTGTTCACATCATCTTTGGTTCTGCTGGGCCCTGCTTTAGAAAAATCACCATCACAGGACAGCGCCTTTAACCCATTCTCACTAATAATTTGATTTGAATTTTCTTTTTTCTGATTCTGAAGCAGTTTAAACTCTTTTTTTCCGTGAATTTGTTTGGTTGTTCTCATTCTCACCAGTAGATGTCAGCGTTGTGCTTAAAAGTGTTTCAGCAGCAGAATTTGAGTTTTTGAATAAAAGTGATATCCCAAAAAAAAAAAGTAAAAAAAAAGAAGTGTTGTGACTGAAACTGGACCCGTCTCTGGTTCTGCTCTGAAGAAATCCCCCTGTTGGTCATTCAGACCGGGCCTCTCCCTCCCTTTTTTGCTGTTTCCTCCTCACCCCTTCTTTCTGTTTGCATCACCCTTCTCCTTCCCCTCCCTGGAAGGGTGGGGTGCTTCACTTTGGTGTGTCATGTCTCCTCCATCACTCCCTCCTCTGCTTGTCTTTACTGTTCCTTTATATATTCTTCCTCCTCCTGTTTTCCTTTCTTTTCCCTCTTAAATGACTTTCTCATCTTCCTCACCAATTTTTTTCAAATCCTTGTCTTTTTCCTGATTTCTCTGATACTCTTCAATCCTCCCTCGACTCAGGGTGTGGTTCTGGATCTGTCTGCGTTCATGACTCATGATCCGACACATGTCTCCTCCATTAAGCCATATTCACCGTTTTGCTTTCTCTTAGTTGGGTCAGAGTCATACAGAGGGTTCTGGCCAACATATCTCCATCTGTCTGTCTGTCTCTTTGGCTTGATTGGACCAAGTGTGCAGACAGACAGGAAGTAGTTGCCGGCAGAGGTCGCCTCCCTCGGCAGAGAGACGAGAACGGGTCGTCTGCCATCAATATTTGTTTCATCAAAAGTTGACTGTCATGCCAACAGCAACAATTTGTTTCAGAAGTTACCATGTGGATTCCATTTTACAATCTCTACAAAAACCATAATAAGATGACACTCAAACCTCATCCATCATCCTGGGGACGGCTCTCGTCTTTACTAAGCCACTGACATCTAGAGGGGTTTTCTAGCCGCTGGGATCGTGTACTGAAGAGTCCATGATTTATGCCAAAATCTCAGGTTGGTATTCAGGAAAATAGTGTAACCCTTTAGCTCCAGTGTTTATGTTCTTTGATTTACTGTAACTTTTGAACTGTTAACACAATCAACATCATTCCAGTAGATTCTGAAGGAGAAAAGCGGCTCAACGAGCCGCTTTTCTCCTTCAGAATCTACTGGAATGATGTTGATTGTGTTAATGGTTGAAAAGTTCCACTACATTAAAGATTTTGAGTTTAACCGGTGAAACCTCAGGTATCAAGGGGTTAACTTCACATAAACAAATGTGACAAAACTAAACCCTGAACCAGCGGTTAGATATAATTTAATAAAGATGAGCTGAAACCAGACTGTGAGATATTTAACTAACAGAAAACAGCTGTCCCTGAGAGTAGATGAGCCCGAAAACCAAACTAGAGCGAGAAAAAACTAGCAATAATCCTCACATTGAGTCCAAAATAACTTGAAAGTTCTGGATACACTAATAAGGTAAATTGGAGAAACTACATGAAATGAAAAATAAATTGACAGACTCTCATTCTAATGGTAGGTTCATTTAAACAGTAAGGGATAGAAAATTGCAAAAGAAATAAAAAAATTAACTCTATAGAATTCATACACATTTATTTGAATTTAATTTGAGGGAAATAAGCATTTAAATCATCTTGTTGGAAAAACTTGTGGCAAAACGTCTTTTAAAACACAGAGGTCAGACATTTCTTGTGGTTTTTGAGCATTTTTGTGCACAGATCAGGAGGAATTCTGATTTACTCGCCTTTGAAAATGGCTTTAAATCATTCAGATTTGGTGTCTGTTGCTTAGCAACTCTTAGTCTCCTCATAAGTTTTCGATAGGATTGAGGTCCAGAGACTGTCTGGGTCACCCCACGAGCTTTTAACAGCAGCACATACACGTTTCTTTCAAAATAAAATACACCTTATGTTCTTCAGTAGCAGTTACTTAACTCTAGATCACTATTGGTGATTTTCACCTGTGCGAAGGTATTTACACGATTTTCAATATGTTGCCTTTTTCTGAGTATTGTGGGTCCCTTGGTAAAGTCTCACATGTCCCAAGAACGAGTAGGCCAAAGACCAAGCCTCCAATGTTATTATATTTATTTTTAGGACATTTTTCTTCTCAAATTCCTATTTTTTTAGTAACTTTCAAGGATTTTTTTTTAGGATCTTCTGATCTTTTTATTTTCCCTTTTGCTACATAAAACACAGTTGAAAATAAAAGATAAATACTCTTATATATTGTGTGTTGTTATATTTTCATCTATTTTTTATGAGAAATGTTTTTTATTGGGTATTAAAAAACACCCGTCAAAAGTGATGGTGTAACTTTTTAGAGAAAAAGTGTTCTAGGGTTAATTTAAAAAAAAGGAGCAAATTGATATTTTCTCTCCTTTTACTATAAAATCTAAACATAACAACACTAACATAAAATCCAACTTGAAAAATCTACATGTAAATCTAAATACATTTACCTTATTTTTACTTTACCTCTGGACAGCAACTAGACACTGTTGTGCAGCAGAAGATCATAATGAGCTTTAAGCTCATTCTAATAATAAACCACTCCGACACTAAATTAAGTCTATGACAAGTTAAAAATCAAAACAAAAATAAAAAATGTAACCAAAACCAAACAACCAGAAAATTACTACAAAAACACTGACTACAAAATGATTATTTATTCAAATTGTCAGTATTTTTCTCAAAGCTAAAGCGCCACAGTTGAGGAATGATGAATGAGCTGCAGGTTAAAGACCTCTGGTTTACGTGACCATCATGTAAAGAGCTGATTCTGAGGGAGAGAAAATGAGTTAAGTTTATCACTGACTGTGTATGAGAACTGGACTGAGTGACCCCTCGTCCCCAACACGCTCCAAACAGGAAGTGCCCACTGGTTCCACTTGTAATGAGAAATAAAAGTTATTATTTAGTCAGTCTATTGGTCAGAATACCCATTCTTGCTCTGATACATTTTTCTTAACATCTTCTTGCTAATCCTTGTTTTTTAATATTTTTTTTCCTTTATCAAAAGGTATTCAAGTTCTAAACTGACCAATCAGATGCCTCAGTAAAAGCATGTGGTGCCTGCTGGCCGCACCTTGAATGCTTGATTGACAGATTCTCCTGAGCATGCTTTAAGTGGAAGGAGTGTGGCCTTTGAGCAAGTTCCCTCCTGATTGGTGACAGTTGCCATGCAAACGTTGACTCAGACCGACTTGAACCAATGACTGTTGTCTGGCTCCAACACGGCGACGTCTGTATTATGGATAAACTGTGACTGAAGTGGCTTCATTTTGTTGGAGCTGAAGGTGAGGCATTTTCTTTGGGTGACACCACACCTGCTCTGTCCAGTTCTATATATACAGTCAATATTTTGGACGCTTATGGACTTGATGGAGGTGGGGCAGAAGGATTTGCTTAAAACTGTCTATAGGACGGTGAGGACAAAGAAAGGAGAAAATTCCCGATTGTGTTGGTAATTTGGAGATTGGTAAATTATCCAAAGTTGGTGATCAAAACTAAAGGCTTTAGGAAGAATTTTTTAAGAGTTGAATAAATAAAATGTTCTAATTCAAATCCTGCTACAAGTCTTAGCACATAACAGTGCTTGATCAAAAACATTTCCATAGAGTGGACAAAAAATCTCTGTTACCCATAAGATTGTAAAGGCAAAAATTAAGTGAGATAAGCATAATTTTTGCTCCGCCCACCAGATTGGGCAGGACAAAGTAAAGTGAGGGTATTGTAAGGGAACCCCATTTGTTCACTCACCTCTTAATCAAAATAATACACAACTAATTATGTACAGACTTTGAAGGAAAAGGAAATTATTTTGCTCTTTTTCAAAACGAGCCTCCAGTGGTCATTTGAGGAACTGCAACAATTATCTCATTTTTCCCTCAAATCCAGGAACGTTTATAATCTATGTGCACTTCCTAAATTATCAATTAAAAATTGAATTAATCTAAATCAAATAAATGCTAATCAAGTAATCCTTACTTTTAAAAAATGCTATTTTATTTTTCTTTTATATATTTTTTTGTTTTTTTCCCCTCTTTGTCCTCAGTAGTCTTCCACTGCTGGAGTTTGTTATTTTAGTTTGGGGTTGGGCCTTGGTAGTCTTAGTTTGCAGGCTTTGTTTATTTGTTTTCTTTTGGTAGTTTTAGCAGGGAGCTGCTGACTCCGACGGTCCACATGGCTGGGTCAGCAGTCTCCGTGACTTATTTTATGTTTGGTTAAGGAGCCACCATGGAGAGATAAAAGAGCCACACTGCAGACCCCTGGTCTAAACAAACCAGACCAATCCATGAAAGCTCTCAGAACCATGACTCCATGTTGTAAATCCAGCCAGCGTTTGGTTTCTGGGCGAGGTCTGGTGGTCAGACTGCTGAACGTCAGTTTGACATTGTATCTAAGGAGTGGTCAACTTCCTGTGAGAGCATTACTGAGCATGTGCAATGCAGACAGCTCCATGAACAGATGATGGTGGCGATGATGGCATTCATGTAAAAAATCACATATTGCATGTGTGGGATTTGGCTCTGTGTCCTTGAAATAATCATAAGCATATGGAATATGCAGGTCCACACCCACCCCAAAGACACACACACCATCGTCTGTTAGCCATTAGCAGCCAGTCACTGACAGAGGGTCACATGGGCTGGGTTCTGTTCAAATACTATTCACATGATGTATGGATCTGTGTGCGTCTGCATGAGTCTCCGTCTGTGTGAGAACAGCGTACGATAGAGCGGCTGGAAATGAGAAGATTCCTTCTAGTTTTGTGGATCTTCACAGAAGATTCAAACTTTCAGAAAGAAAGCTGTTTTAAAGAGTTAAGAATCCATTATGGAAGTCCTGACATGAATTTACTAAATGATTATATTACAAAATACTGAAGGATAAAATCTAAATGTTACAAAACAAGTCAGAGGATCTGAACTGGAACAGCTCAGCAGGGGTGGAGAAAGCACAAAACTACAACACTTGAGCCAAAGTGAGATTTTCTGGTCAAACGTTCCAACAAGTGAAATTTAAACAGTTGAAATCTTTTTATGTTTAAAAATCGAAAAGACTCAGAAATCTCAGTGTTTTTTAAAAAGTGGATAAATACGATAAACTACACTTTCACTCGTGGTGATTTTATTTAAGGTACAGAATTCCAGCTTCAAAATTAAACGTAACAGAGAAACCCAACACTGTGGACAATGTATCCAGTGAAATGCATATTAAGTTTCAAACCCTTGAAGAATTTGTTCCAGTTTTGATGTAAATCTTTTTTTTTTGACAGTCTTTAGATATGAAATATAAAACTATATCAGTTTTTTGGTTTTGTACCACAACTTTTAAGTGAAATAAACTTTTAAAAAATACATTTAAATGTTACTTTTATTTATTTATTTTGGATTAAATGCACCTATGTTCCCTCTTTTTAATAATAAATGTTATCAAGTCCAATTGAATTGATTGAAAACAATTAGGTACCTAAAGTACATTTAATTAACCCCTTAACATCGACAACACCTCAACATCATCCCCTAAACACTCTGTAGCAGTCGGTTAAGTGCAGGATGGAAAATCAAGCATCGATTCCCATCTTGCACAATGCATTTCATCCAGTGTGGGTCTTTGGACAAGATCCTTCCTGCTACTGCTTAACAATGTAACCACAGGGGACCCTAAGTCTGGGTGGGTTTCCCTGTGCTGGTCCCCAGCCTGGATTATATTCAGGGTTGTATCAGGAAGGGCATTCTGGGTAGAAATTTCTGTTAAATACCTTTGCTCAGCGGATTTGCTTCCTAAAGAGGGTAAGCCAAAAGATGAACAACAACTTTAACAAAGTGTTGACTGTTTATGCAATCAAATCATCTGATTTTGACACGGAGAATATTCCTTTTACATCAGCTTTGTATCGAAACGCAACACACGGCTGACAAAACTGATACAAAGCCGCTTTTCTCCCCAACAGAAACAGCTGATTTACGTTGATTGAGTAAACACTTCTCCACTGAAAAGTGTTGTATGTCAGCAGAAAGCTGCTTTTCTCTGCTCCAGAATCTGCTGGGATACGTTGATTGCGTAGGCAATCGAAGAGTTACAGTGATTGAAAGAGTTTAAAGTCCCCCATGACAATGAGAAAAAATGTTCCTAATAGTGTTTTATTTATGGTTATGAAGTTTCTAACCAAAACTCCACAATCTAAATGTCTTAAAAGACCATTTCTCATGTTGATCTGAAGCCTCTGTTTCCAAAATCTCCTCTTAGGGGGCGTGGCCTTTGGAGCTAAACTCAGTAGCCCTGATCCCCCCAATCTGATTATTATAGCTCTGTCTCGCTAGCATAAATCTTCACAGCAGCTACATAAAAACATCCATCAATATGGGTAATGTCCAGCCGTTCTGATCCGGATGTCAGCTGGGACGAGGAAGTGAAGATCTTCATGGACAGAACGTCCTCCAAAATCCTGATTCTTTCTCCTTCCAGTTCACCAAAGACTCTTTTAGCTAATTCTCCAATGTTTATTGACGTTGCTGTGATCAATACATTCAATCATTGGTTTCTCAGAGTTCTTGATAAAATAATCAAAGCTAACATCAAAATGCTCTTTCATTGATTTATAATCCTTTCCAACTGCGGTCAAATGAGCCGCCGTTCACATTTCCGTGGTCACATCAAGAAGCTCCGTGGAGTCTGGTGGAGATTTTCCAGCGTTCTCAGTCCTGCTACCGTAAGTATTGGATGAAACTCACACAAAAAACCTGAACTAGACACGCTAGGAACAGGTGAGGGTTTAGTGCATGTGCAGCAGAGCTGTTGTGATGGACAGAAGATCATTCATTCAAACAGAGTCTGTCTGTGAGAGTTTGATTGACAGATTTAAAAGGAGAAATATAACACAAATGAAATGGTTTCTTATTACATCTGTTCTCTTTCATAAGAAAAATGCCACACATACATGTTAAAAACTCAAAAAAGCATGATTTTCATTAGAGGGGGACTTTAAGGGTTAAGAAGTGAGCCTGATTTTGTTCAAACCCTAAGAAACAAGAAACAGCAGAGTTGACTAAAAAGTGAGTGTGTTCACAGCTGGAGAGCAAAAAACTGACCATAAATCTGAGCATAACTGAACGAGTAAAGAAAAAAAACACAGCAAGCACAGATCCTTGAAAACTTTATTAAAGTTATCCAGCTGTTTTCAAATATGACCTCATTTTCTTGGCCAAATTGTGTTGCAATATGTTGGTGAAGGTTCTCATTCATCAGCTGATGTCTTAGTGTTGAGTCATGGCAACTGGACGTAAAGTCTTCTTCTCTGAATGTTTCTCCACTCATCTAAGTGGTTTAATCAGTCAGATTTCTGGAAGTTCCTTTAATTGTTTGTGTCAGTGGCTGTGCTCTCACAGGGCAGTGACCAGCATGTGCAAATGAGTCACTCTGTTTAAGAGCAGACGTAACGTATGGAGGCTTTAACACCAGTCCAGTTCGGTGATTGAGTCCAGCATGGGAGTGAAGGAATCCCAGAGAAACCGCGATGGAATTATCTCAACTCCTTTAAAATGTGTCTTCACACTCCCACAAAGCAGAACTCCCCAACACGTTGGGTTCCAGCTGCAGTGTTGTCTCAGAAACACGAGTGGATTGATGGTCGAAAGACTCAAATGTACTCCAACCTCCACCGGGAACACGTGTTGTTTCTATGTCCAGAGCGTGTCAGCGAACAGAAGAAGAACAGGAAACCTCTGCTGCTCTGTGTCGATAACAGATCATGAAACCTAATCTCTGCATCTGCAGCTGGCTGAAAGGAGCACTGGGTTAAAGCAGGGATGTCCTGCATGTGGACGGACTTCACAACCAGATGCTGAGTTTGGAAGTGAGGCCCCATTGAGACTTCAACACCATAATTAAGCAAATTAACCATATATACTGCTGACAGGTGCAATTAGCAAGAGTTCATTTCTCAAATAGTCCACTTTATTTAGCAGGTGTGAACGTGAACTCTGGTGCGCGTGAAACAAGTAAACCCTAGTCTTCAAATATCAAGAGGTCTCTCCAAATAAGAAACACACCTTAGGTTGTGAGTCAAACAGGATAAACATTTATCGAACGCACTGAAACTACATTTTTAAGCTTCAAAAATGTAACTTTTTACATAACTATGAATAAAAACAGGCAGGGATTTTATTCCAGAACAAATAAACTTAAACTTTGAGTAACTTCTAATATTTTACTCTCCATAAAAATATATTTTGTCACAATTATACAAGTTAGAAATAAACTAAATGAAAAAACACTCACATTTCTTTACTTTTACAACATTTTTTATGGAAAATTACACTTTTAAATATCCCAAAAAATAACAAAATAATAATATAAAATGATCAGGTGGGTTGGAAATAATTACCTGGAGGGCCGGATGTGGCCCCTGGGCCTTGACTTTGACACGTGTGCTGTAGAATCTACATTTTTTCATCTTAATGTGTTGAAATGAATGAAGTGGGGCTAAAAACCTGATTGCCTTTGAGTAGCCTCTTTTTTAAATTTTGTGTATTTTACAAGCAGATCTTGTTTGTGCAGCTTTATTCCATCAAGAATTTCTATGTCAGAGGAAAAAAAGTAAAGTTGTAGTAGAAAAAATACGCTCTAAATTGGGAAATGAGTAAAGTAATTTCATTTCAATGTCATCCAGTAACTAAAATCAATTACTCTTTAAAATTAACTTATCCGGATTGTTGAGATTAACATGAGAACACTGCACTGGATTGAGCATAAAACTGGCTGACTGGGGAGAGGAAAGACTCCCTGCGAAATAATAAAAAATAGAAACTCTCGTGCTGTGCTGGACACTGGATACGTTCCAGCTTTGGAAAATAAAACATTTCAATACCTTTGGTCTGAAGGATTTCATTTCCAGCTTCAACGTAATGCCAGAGTATGGCAGAAACGGCACAACAGCAGGACACCACCTTGACCATGTCCACCTCATTAAGACCAGGGAACTCTTCTTTTGAGGAATACTTTAATCACCACAAAGCAGAAAATCACAATCACTTCCAACACATTTATTAAAATAATAATGAAGAACCCAAATATAATCTATCATTTTATTTAAGAAGTTGATGGACTACAGCTTTAACAGCCTCGGTTTCCCAACAGAAATATGGATGCTCAAGCTAAAGGCCTCATTAAGCATCTAATAAAAACAAAAATAAGTTCATGCTACCCTGAGCTCTACTACTCAAGATTTTCTTAGTTTGTTGAGGGAAAACTGGAAACTTGGACCAGATTTGAATCGATTCTGACTCAGGACGGGAGACTCCCAACGTGAACTTCATTTTCTCTCTTGCAGGCAGTAAAGTGAGCAGATGCTTTGGCACCAGCCTGGAGGCCTCAAATCTGCAAATCATTCTGTAGACAAACATACATTTGAGGCTGTAACATCACATGTAGCTGACAGCAGTTCACTGTTTAGCTGTTCGACCTCCCAAGAACCCAACGTATCCTACAATCCCCCCCCAGAACCTTGATACTTAGACCCAAAACACATACCACACACTCCACCCCATCAGAAGTGAGGAATCTGGGTGAACTTCTGAAATGAGCTCTCATTTATGCAGTGTCTCCCTTGTGTTAAGTTGCACATGGTGACCCCACAGGATTGTTTCATACCTTCACCCCCCCAGCACCACCTTTTTTTTTCCCTTTGGCACGCTCTCACTCACACACTGAGGAATGTGATGAGCTGTACAGTGAAATGTGAGCCCGTGGGTCCAGCTGGGCGGGTTATGATGTGATGTACTTGGCTGGGAAAATAAAAACAGCTTCACCCCTCGCAGTCAAAGATTTGGAGCCGAGTTGGCATTTCTTCAGAGGACTCATTTGTTTTAACCTTAAGCTCTAATCTGATCTCAGCGTATCGGTAGTTAGTCTAAACTAACAAGACTAGAAAATGTCTCACCTGCGGTTTAAGCACTTTCCTTTTGAAGTGAGGCAAAGTGTGTCTTCATGCACAGGACCCACCTCTGCAGACTAAAAACCTGCAGAATCTGCCTCTCTGTAAGGGGATTTTTTTTTTCCTCCTCACAGATCGCAGATTTCCAAACTGCTGTTTGATGTACGTTTGTCAGAGTTGCCCGGTAACAAAACAAAAACACAACAAAACCACTTTATGAGAGCAGCCGTCCAGTTTTTGAATGAGTTTGTATCAGAGATGAAAGAAGACTGAGGGTGAAGTATTTATCGTATTTTCTGGACGATAAAATGCTCCTGCATATAAGCTCTATTAAATAAATTTAAAAAGGGATATACAATCTGTACCCAGCTATAAGCCACAGATATCTATGTTAAAAAATTAGAACGACTTTGTACTGTAAATGTGCATGTATGCACCAGCCGCCTCCAACGTCTCACCATAGATTCATTTATGCTAAGCTGGTGTGCAGAAGTGCAGTTTCCTTCCTAGATAGCGAGCTCGATGGCCTTTAACTTAAAACTTCCAATTTCAAAGTGGCTGATAAGAAAACTCTGAAGACCCAGCATTCTTGTAGCATTTAAAAGCATCACAAATATTGGAGACATGAAAGAGTCTCACATCCGATTTGTGTGTAAATGAGGTTTTTTTTGTGTGAGTGTAGCAAGCGATTTGTGCGTAATTTAGTCTTAAGCTGTTGTAACTTCAATTCTTGCATGTGTACATTTTATTTTGTATCTTTTTAAATTTCATTATTTTTGTACTTTTGCACAAAATGTATTGCATGAGTTACAAATAAAGAATTAGACAAATCCAAAGTTAAGCACAAATCAAATTGTCAGGCTCTCAGCATTAATGAGCAATACCACACTTATAAGATTCAGTCCAATACAATTACTTTTTGTACACAATATTCAATACCAGCTACCAAGACCAATTACTGATTGATTTCTAATTGGCGTTTTTTTTTTTTTTTTTTTT
>NC_050518.1:21536133-21537304 GCF_002922805.2 Oryzias melastigma | reverse complement strand
TGGTGTGTTGATGGCAAAACGTCCGACTCTGGCCGTGTTTCAGCACAAAACACTGGAGTAACTAACCCAATAACCAGTATCTAGACATGACAGAAATGCTTTTATTTTCTAATTTTTAATCAGTAATCAATACTTTAATGGAGTAGTCAATGCCAAAATTGGTAATGCACATGTTTCTGTTTTTCGATTTTTCGATAGCGTTTTGTGTTTTGTGTCATCGTTTTTGTGCCGAGCAGCAGAAACCACAAGAGCACAATCAAAAGAGCTTCAGAGAGATGAAAAAACAGAGCAAAGAAAGGAAAACATTTCCTAAACAAAGAAGAGAAACATGCAGATTCTAGATGTGGCAAATGTGGAAACATCCACAAGACCATGCCCTGCAGATGGGAAATCTTGCAATAATTGTGGGAAAAGCAACCATCATGGTAAATGTTGAAAAGTGTCTACAGAACAACACACAGTAGATGAGGAAGAACATGAGGATGAGTTCATGTGGTGCATGCTGGTTAGCAGAAAAAGAAGAATGGATTGTACCACTTGCAGTGAATGAGACAATAATTCCATTCGAGATAGTTACAGGTGCACCAATACATTTATTATCTATAGAGGATTACAAAACACTGACAACGAAAAGCAAAATTAATCCGAAAGAACAAATGTGACTGAGTACACAGGTGAGCATGTACATGCGTGTCGGATGTATTGCAACAGAACCAGAGGATACAAGCACAACTGCTGGTCACGTATAGGAAAGTCCAACCAATTCTATAACAAAGTGCGTTTGTTAAGCTGAACTAGTTCAAAGAGTGTTTGCTGCAGTGATGTGAATGTACAGTATGTCCTAGAGTGTCCCTCATTGGCACAAACGAGTATAAAGATTTCTTCGAGGGACAAGGACGTCTACCTGGATCCCTGTAGGAAAGTTTTTTTTTGCACTGCGAGAAAGCTGAAAGATGACCTAGCACGCCTAGAAAAACTCAAGGTCATCAAGAAGATAGATGAACCAACCAAATGGGTCATTATACAAAAGAAAACAGGCTATCTTAGAAAATACCAAGACCCAAGAGACTTAGACAGTAATCAGAAGAGAACAGTTCAAGTTTCCAACCAGAAAAGAAATTATTGCACGTTTTTTATTGGAGCTAAGTGGTTTAACAAACTAGATCCCTCG
>NC_050518.1:21520096-21535982 GCF_002922805.2 Oryzias melastigma | reverse complement strand
TTCAAGTTGGTAAGAAATTATTGCACGTTTTTTATTGGAGCTAAGTGGTTTAACACACTAGATCCCTCGTTAGGTTTCTGACTGCTGAGGTCAGACAATGAGAGTTCAAAACTCTCATTCAACACGCCAAAGGGCAGGTACAGGTTTCTTCGCCTACCAAATGGGATCTGATCAGCACCCAAAGTCTGTCATAAGACTACACAGGATTTATGAACACATACCAGGAGTAGAGACCATGATGGATGACAGTATTGTCTGGGGAGCTATACTGTATCTAGCTTCTCCTTTCATCTATGACTTTTAAGTTTTATGTCGAATGGTCTTCATGACACTACCGTCTGTATTTGCCAGGCTTGGGACCAGCACAAGGACTTATTTGTGCCCGATTGAGGGCCCATTTTTTTTCTTTTTATGTCTGCCCAAACTTTCGTTTTTCATTTTAAAACCTTTATACAAAACACTGTCTGACTGATAATTCTTTGACTGGGTGATAGGACTCATAAATCGTACAGAGAAAGCAGAAGGGAATGTTTAATTCATCCCTGTGAAATATTTGTATTTATAGTGGAAATGTGGGTATAAGATGTCAGAGGGGCGTGCCTTAGGAACAGATACTGTCATCGTTTAATCGTAAAGTTTTAGCTGTTTGGTTTATGGGACCTGTATCCTGTTTTACACAGTTTAATAAGATGGATGTTAGACACATGTGATTGTCAACTTTTGAGTTTTTGAGATTTATCTGGTCAAAACTTTATAGTTTATAAAGATTACAGTATAATTAAAGAACAGTGGCCTTCATATCCAGAAGGTGTATGTAAATTAATAACATTTGATCTTATCAACTGGTTTCTCCATTCAGTGTAATGCTGCAGGGGATAATTCAGATTTCCAAACATTTAAAAAAAGCTTTCATTGTTGCAAAAGAACAAATAGTGTGAGATTATTGAAGAAGAGAAAAACAGTGAAGGTGTGCCAGTTGTACAAAATAAACACAGGTATGGTTTCATACCATTTTACTGAACCAGAATGACTTGTTGTCAAAGAAGCAACAAAAATGTAATGTTTCTCTTAGTTTAGTGGATGAAAATTGTGTGAAGTTCAGAATATATTGTCTAAACCAGAGGTGGACAAACTACAACCGGGGAGTCATATGTCATATTAAACTATTTACTGCAACATGAGAATAAATTATAATAATAATAATAATGTGCTTTATCGTCCCTAAAATTGTTGTGTCTCCCCGTAGATGGCACACTATAAATACATTGACCTTTGTTTAGGTGTAGAAAGTTATTCTGCATTTATGTGGTGTTGGACAAACCACATGAACGCAACATTTCTCTAAATTTTTCGTTTTTCCTGAAAGAACATCACACCATTTGGCACTAATATGAGAACTAAAGTTTTAAAATAAAACCCCAATAATATTCTTTTTTTATAAGGTTTATTTTAGTTTTTAATCAAAATTAAAACATGCTTTCTTTTATCCAGATTTGATGTTTTTCGGCACTTCTGTACAATTTTGGAGCTCTGTGTGTCCCACAAGTCCAAAAGTTTCATTCTCACATTCTCATGTTTTAAGGTCTACCAACCCGTCTCTGCGTCACGTGTCCATGTCATGTCAGAACACTGGGGTGACCATGATTTTCCATGATTCGGCCCTCCGTTATGGAATAAAACTACTGCAGAACTGCACATGACATCAGCTTTAAAAGTCAACTAAAAAAGTTATAGAATTGGCTTAAGTCTCAGTTTTGGTGACATTTTATCATATTTCATTCTTTTAATTGCGTTCTTATATTTTATGTAATTTTTTTTATTTTATAATTTTATAATTTCTTAATTTTTGTTGTTAATCTGCTCAGTTTTAAATTCTCGTTTTGTCTTTGTTTTTATTCCAAAGCACTTTAGTACCCTCATGCTGTTGTAAAGTGCTTTATAAATAAAGTTTTATTCATTCGTCACGTTTTATCAATAAGTTAGCTAGATTGAAAAGACAAAACTTTTTGAAGTAAATATGAATTTTGAAGTTTTTATGGAAAATGAAAATGATATTAACAATTGTTAGGTGGTGTGTTTGTGGTGTGTTTTTCTGAGGCCAAAAAAACAAAACAAAAAAGAGACAGAAAAACAAAGGAGGAAAGCAGAAGAGAAAAGGCAGCATTGACCAAAGAGTTTGAGGGTCAGGCTGTGTTTGTTGTGCGTACCAGTCGGTGCAGTGACGGTAATGTAAATATGTGTGTCTGGCGTTGTGTCTGCATTTGTGTTGATGTTTCGGAGAGATTTTGTGAGTTCTTGCAGAAGAATCCCTGAAAGGATAAGGTGATGTTTTAATTTGCTTTAAATGAAGCTTTAATAAACAAACTGATGTGAGATTAAATCAAAACAGAGGCAGAGGTATTGTGAGGTGTGTGTTTGTGAGTGTGTGTTTCAGTGTGTGTGAGTGGGGGCGGTCCTCCACTCCTTAAAGCCGGCTTGAAATCAGAGAGTTCAGCAGAACAGAGTGAGAGGCACAGAGGGGAGAAGACACACTCACACACAAGCAAAGGTACCTCCTGATAAATCTGACAAGCCAAAACTTCACGGACACTTCCCTGAGGACTTAATTTCCCATCATGCACCAGGGGAATTTCTCACATCTTCAGGGAACTTTGACCCCGTGGACTAATCTGATTGGAGTTTCTCACAGGCTGATGATGGGACTGAGGACAGCTCCGCTCTGCGCCCGGCTGCTTCTGGTGGCTCTCCTGGTTCCTGGAACCTGGAGCGTCCTCGATGACGAACAGGAGGAGCTGCTGGTGGAACTTCATAACCACTACAGAGGACAAGTTTCTCCCAGTGCTGCAGCCATGCTGCCTCTGGTAAGATGCTTCAGGGCTTCATATCATCTCAGACCAGCGAGTATTTCACACACTGACTCCTCATCAACTGCAGCTGTAGGAGTCCAAACACATACAACTTCATCATTTGTGTGACTAACTTTCATGCTGTACGTCTTCCAAAAAGAAATCTTACTATTATACCAAATTTTCTTTAAAAAAAGTAATATTTAAAAAATAACCCCCCAAAAGCCCCATCTGTTTTAGAGCTTTTTCAAATTTGTGCGCAACAGAACCCAAAAAGAGAGAGTAGATTAGAGGGTTGGACTTTTGTTTGGGGCAGAAAGCCTGAAAAATATACAGGTTAAAGTAGAGAAATCCAACAGATTTAAAGTCTTTTAGGTGAATGGTTGAGGTGACAAACTTACGCCTGGCTCACACCACAAGCGGATGCACTGCGAAGCAGTGAGCGCGGAATCCGCTTCACCTGTAGTTCACACCAGACGCAGATTTGTTCGTGAAGGTCAACAGGTTGTGGTTACTTAGAGCTTCTATAATTCATTTTATTGTCCATCTTGGCTTGTCCCCAATTGCTCTCTGCCAGTCTGTCCTTGATTGTGTTTTTAGACACCCAAAACCACACCCCCCGCTCTGTAGTCGGCCCACCTCATTGATCTGTGTGTCTGTTTTTTTCTTTTTTTTAGTGTGTGTTGTGCGTTGTGTTTGTGTGTTCACTTTTATCTCTATATTCTGTTTAGATACAAAAAATGTGATAGCATTTTTCATTTACTGTATTTTATTGAGAAAGATTGATTACATTTAGAAAATTGACCGTATCGTCTGATGTGTCTTGGCCATATGCCGAACTGATCGTTACGCGGAGGAGCGCTGTGTTTTGTGTCAGGTGTGGACTACACCAAAGGTTAACAAGAGCACCAAATGGAAGCGGCTTCCGTTCCGCGATGCTACACAGGGCTTCCGCATCCGGTGTGAGCAGGCGTTACATCACACAGTCTACACCTAAACATGTCATGTGCTTGTTGGTTCCCATAGTTCTCTATCCCATACTTTGCCTGTAATAATTCCCTGGTTAGGACTGTAACATCCCCCATGCGGGTGGTGTGGTCTTATTTGTGGATTTACCATACATTAAAAAAAGGACAAGAAAAAAGTAGAAAGAAGTCTTTATGGATTCAATTATTTTACATTTTCTATCCTGATATTATTCAGCAGAATGTCAAAGATCCTATAACAAATTCGTCACTACAAAATGAAAACATCCCAAGAGGTGTGATATTTTTTTGCTTGTCAAATCAGAAAGTAAAACTTGAACCTTATATACATAAGATTTAATAGGTAGATTTTAAAACATTCCTAGTAATTATGTTTATTATGACGTATAGGTCATAAGATCCCAAACTAACTTCTTAAACTTTAAATTGATTGACAAAAAATGTCATACTTTTTTTTATAATATTGTTCTATTTAAAATGCTCACTACTATAAAGTTGGACTTCATGCAAAAGGACATTTTGCAAAAAGCTCAGAGTGGTCTGCCTCTATGTGGTCACCTGTGCTGACCTTTCCTCGTTACCTGTTGAGGCTCATGCAAATTCTGAATGACTTTAGTCCTCACAGCAATCATCAAGTGGTTCCGCCTTACTGCTTGACTTTACAGGATTCTCAGTAACTACTGAACATGAGTAAAAATGTTCTATTTTTATAAGAAAATGTATTTCAAACCATTCCTTATAACTAATACTCACACACTAAGTTTATATTATCTAATATATTGATAATTTGTGTATATATATATATATATATATATATATATATATATATATATATATATATACGTATATATATATCAGAGCACAGTTAAGACTTTGCTGAAGTTTTTGGAAACTTTTCATGTCCCACTTGTCTACATAAATCCGACTACATGATAGAGCACCACACTAGTGAGTTTCACATGGTGCAGTTTCATTGGGAGTTGTGCTGTTCACCGCAGTAAAACTAATCCTGTTTGTATTAAATGTGCCAGTAGGCTTTGAATGAGTTGAGTTTTGCAGCTTTGTTATTGATGACCTGACAGTGGGGAAAAAAAATCTTTAGACTTTTTACAGATTTATGAGGAACAAAACCTCTTTTCTTCAATAAATGACTCATGATTACTAACAGTTACAATACAATACAATAGTACTTTATTGATTTTGAGGGAATTTAATTCAAACTATGCGCTTACATCTCTAACCACCAAACCTTTCCCACAATGACAAAACATCGCATTTCTGCAGTAATATAAGGATCATATTTTAACCCTTTAATCCTGGAAATATTGCTGGCAATACCTAAATAACGCACACTATCTGACATTTCATAATTCATTGTCTGTTTATGTAATCATTATGAATCAGCTAATTTAAGTCAAAAACAGTTAAAGAAATGAGTTTGCCAAAAAGTTAACATGAGATCCATACACTGTATAAGTGAACTGGACTGAGTGACCCCTCCTCTGTCACATTCCAAACAGGAAGTGGCTCCAAGAAGAAGAAAATCCCATAGAGTTCTAATTAGAAATCAACAGCTATTACTCAGTCATTCTATTAGTCAGAATAACTCTTTGTTTTTTAACATCTTCTTGATAGTCCTATTTTTTTCTGTGGTACAAGTTATTCAAGTTTTAACCCTTGTGCTATCTAACTGGGTCCAGATGACCCACCCTTATATTGATATGTGATCCCTCCCATGAAGAAGGTGGACAGGATTTTTTGTCTGCCACGGACACCAGTGAAGATAAAAAGTAATTGAAAAAAAAAATGTCAGCACGATGTCTTGTGGGGTCCAGATGACCCAAGTTTTAATGTAAACATGGCTAGGATAGCACAAGGGATAAACGGACCAATCAGATGTCTCAGTAAAAACATCTTGTACCTAAAATGCTTGATTACCAGATTCTCCCAAGCCTGCTTTCAGTGGAAGGGGTATGGACTTTTAACAAGCTCACTCATGATTGGTGACAGTAGTTGCCTTAGAAACGTTGACTTAGACGACTCGGACCAATCACTGCTTGGTGCTTACTAACCTCGTCTGGCTCCAAATGGCGCAGAAAAATGGAGACTAAATTGGCTTCATTTAGCTGGAGTCAGTGGTAAGGTATTTTCTATGGGTGATGTCACACTTGTTCAGTCCAGATGAAAGTAGATCCCCACAAATCTGGGTGTTTTCTCCCATCATCAGGCACATTCATTATAGTTTATGAGGGAATTTCTTGTCTAGAAATGGTATCAGTTCGAGATTAACATCAGTGTTTTTCTTATCATCTGCTCCTACTGTGCTTTCAACATTGGGTTTGCGCAGAATGGTTTTATTTTGATACATGCAAATATCTATGCACTGGATCCTTCCAAAGCTTTCATCTCTTTAGAACAGGCGATCGAGGCGATACCCTGAATTTCAGCTGTTAGGTTTCATCAGAGTTTTCTGACAATGTGGGTCTCTGTGTGACCACGTGGCCGCAGAATGTTCAGAATTCCATTGACACTTTCCGGTCTTGTGTTGAATATTCCCCTCTTGGAGGATCACGATCTCTTTTCTGCCATCACCTCCAGCAGATCAGCTGAGCAGAGATTCACCTTCCAGTGCAGGCAGGCAGGAAACTGTGTGGCTTTTCTTGGGTAACCTGCTGACCTCCAGATGACACAGAGCTGTCATTGTTCATGCAAAGAGATGCTGCTGTTGTGTTTTATTGAGCTGATTAAGCAGGAGCAGCAACAACGTACTGAGCTTCATTGTGTCAGTGTGAGGAGGACCCAGCGTGCTTAAAGCTGAGGGCCGCTAAGTAGCTGAATGTGGTTTAAATGGAAGAGATATCAGAAGAATGAGAAAAACAACAGTAAAGGAACTCATTTTAATTGAAAACTGTTACCATTACTGGAGCTGCAGATCATGACGTGGGACTTCTGAAATGACATGGGACTTAAATGCTTTGACCAATCATTAAATCAAATGTAACACCTCATTCCAACCTCTAGGGGGCAGCAACACAGACGTTTTTTGACTATATTTTCAAGAATTAAACTAGTTTATTTTAATTTGTCAAAAATTTGACAATGACCAACAGACAGCACTTTTAAATCAGCATTTATAGAGGTCAACAGCTAGAAAAATGTATTTATGGTTTGGTTACCCTTTAAAGTGAATCAGAGTTTTTCCAGAACCAGGAACCGCTCTCTGACCAAGTTTTGGAGGTGGTCTTGGTTCGTTTCCAATCGGATTAAGCTCCAGTTTGCTCTGAGTTTCCTCAATCTGAATAGACTCCATGCTCAGAGTGGAACCAAAATGACCACCATAGCCGGGCTTTATGGGATGTAAACACAGTAGTGGAGCAACAATGAGACATAGCAACTCATTGACATATGGTTGGATGTATGCTGACTCATTAAAACTAATTTTAATGTGATACACATTGCTTCTCACAGTCACATTGATTCTTTCTCAACAATCTCTATGTCATCAACACTTAACAGTGTACATTCTTAGCAGTCTTGCAGCATGTCTGCACCGTTCCAAAGTAGCAGTAAACAGGGTTTTACCTGACCTTGATACAGATGTTCAAAATGGATCAGCGAAATATAAAGTTTGAGTAAGTGAACTATCCCAACAAGGACTGTAAAGCTTAGGACTTCCACCATTTCTGTCTCTCATTGCTTTACTCACTCTTGTAATTCCCGGCCAATGACTGAAGAAATCTTTAGTCACATGACTTTGTTCTGGAACAAGATATGATATATAAGACCTATATTTCAAGTTCTATTTTCTATTTAGTTCTCTCTCTTCCTCTCTCTGTTTCTCTGTGTGAAATTTGGTATTTCCAAACTTCTTGAGTAAGTTTTCATCATTTTCAGTGTCACAGTGTTAGGACAGAGTTTCCTTCATAATTGTGTACTCTATCACTGAATAAATTCAAGTTAAATGACGCGATTTGCCCATGATTGCACACCGGGCGTAAAAATTCCACTTGAAATGATCCTTCCGCAGGTTCACCTACGGAAACCTTGTTACGACTTTTACTTCCACTAGATAGTCAAGTTTGATCGTCTTCTAGGCCGTGCAACCACTGTGACGTAAGCTATTACGGATCGCTTGGAAGTATAAACCAGCGTTACGTCACAACTGCCCTGGTGACAGGTGACAGTCAGGGTGGGGGCAACTGGGCAAACTTAAGGGAATTGCAGGTGGCCCACAGGAAACATCAAGGTCATAGACCGTGAGCCCAAGAAGCAAAAATGCTCAAGCAGATTTTTTCTTCTGGAATGCTACAGGCCACAAGTCGTATTTTTCGCATGGATTTTTCATCACCCCCAATCCTGCAGACTATGCAGACTTATTTTATATAGACTGACTTTTAATAACTAGGAAATTAGACAATCAGAGTGTAGTTTCTACCGGCTACTTATAGACAGTTTTGCATCACCATCACACCCCATGCATGCGGCAGTGGCCAACACGGACTTTACTAACCACTACTAGACTATGGCACAAGAGCACCATACAACAGCATCACTTGTTTGTCACACCTACCACACTCACGATGGCACATTCTTTTTATATATGACTTCTCTTGAGGCTGCCATACAAGCATAAAGGGAATTGCAGCACTACAGAAATCTAATTGGAGAGCAAGAATCAAATTTGACAAAAACTTCTTTTTTTTTTTCATAAAAGGTCTTAAAACTTGTAGAGATGTTGGGTCATTTAAAAAAAATCTTTATGGTGCTATATTTTAAGTAAAGAAGTGTTCCTTTTGTTGTTAATGTCTTGAGACCTGGCGTCCACATTCATAGACTTACATATTATACTAGCACAGTAGTTACAGTACCTCAGCTTCATTGGGGCCAAATAATAGATGTGTATTAGCTCGGGTCTTAGGAGTTTTATATAGACGGAGATACTCTCACCAGTAAGCAGAAGCAACAGGCCTTCTTTCCTTTGGTTTGTTGAACTGGGTCATCAGTTTAAAACCAAACAACAGTTTCTACTTCTGGGTCTCAGAAAGACCTTTCCTTTGCAGACAGGGTACTGAGATGAAGGCTTCATTCCACTCAGAGGAGCTGGACTGCTCTTTGACACAGTCATGCATTCCTGCTCTCTGTGCAATGAACTTACAGCAATTTAAAAAAAAATAAAAAAAACAGAAGAAAAACAAGCCCCCGTGCTCAGTGGAGACTGGTTATTGCTCTTTGCGCAATGAATGCATATTTCAGAGGTTGGATAAGACAAAAGGTTCATAAGACCTGAGAAAATTAATGTTTCTGTAGATTTAAGTTGTTATTTATGTTGTTTAGTTTCATAGACAAGTTTGATTTCTTGTTTGCTTGCAACTTTTCTCTCTTTATGTTTGAATTTACAGAAGACAGTCATGATAGTTAAAGGTTGTACCGCCCACAACTCAGAGGACAAGTTCTGATGAACTTCTGTCACTCTGCAGAAACTATGTCCTTGGAAACAACACAAGTTATTAAACATTTACCTAAAACTTCATCATCATAGCTAAAAGACACCGGGAACACTTTAACAATAGATGATTTTTTTATAAAACTCAACAAAAGGACCACACACAGAGAACAGAGATTGACTGCAAGTTTGTTGTGTTCAGTGGCTGTAACACAAGCCCATATTATCAGTCCTCCACCGCTGTGCTTGACAGTTGGAGTACTGTGTTTCTATTGAGATTGTGTATTCTTGATTGTCTTTTAGACAATCTGAATTCATTTGAGATTTCTAAAATCATATAGGTCCATATTGATGTCAGGAAAGGTGGTGGTGGAGAACTCAAGCAGAATTTGTTAACAAGCAGTCAAAGAATTATGCTTCAATACAAATAATCAAAACAACTGAAGCTAAACACGACAAAATTAAACTGTGATAAAACCATTCAGACAGACAGTAAACAACCGAAAACCAAACAGGACTTAAACAGAGAGCGGAGGAAACTGAAAGAGAAACAGCTGCATGAATAAACTGAAACATGGGGGGGATTTTCCAAACATTAACTGAACAGAAAACAAGGCATGACTGCAACAAATAAATTAAACCCTCGTCCTTATGCCCTAGGCACAACTTCCCTCATGCGTTACATATTTCTGCTGGAGAAAAATGGGCAGATCACACAGATGGCCTGCACGAGATGTTGAGGTTTTTGGCCACTTGGTGAGCTTATAGAGCAAAATGTAATTCACATTCTTTTCTACAGGCATGCCACAGGTTTCAGGTTGTAGTGAACACTTATGCAACATGTAAGTGGAAGTAGGTACAGATTTTTCTTTTTTTCATCTCTCTCTGAATGCTACACTCTAAGCAGGAAGTAGGTTAGTATTGTTCAAGTGTTAAGTGAATGCAGACTGAGTGTTAGAAGAGTGGATATTGAACAATCAGAGTGTGATTTGTGTGGGCATCAAACGGGCGCTTGCGTATAACCAGCACAACCCGTGTTTGCAGCATTTACATGAGGTAAGTATGCGCACACATCACTCATACAACACAGCAGATTGTGGGTTCCATTCTTGCCTTGCCTGCCCATGTGTCAGTGTCCTTCTGCAACCAAAACCAAGAATAAATCTGAAGCACCCGTACAGGTGCTACAGATTTTTGTATGAATGTGACTAACCCTGAGCTCACACTCCAACCGTTACAGCTCAGGTGCCACGTGGGAGCGGTCTAGCTATGGCAAATGGATGGCTACAGCCACAGGCTCTGCTGCCGACCTCGGAAACTCCAAACTTATGTAGGTTCATCTGACAACTCGCAATTTATATAGGAAGTACAGAAATCCCCCCCTGTTTGCGAGGGTTAAGGACCGGAGACATCTATGAAAACAGAGAACCCCCGTCCCTTCCACATGGCTTAAGAATGTCCATTACCAATCCATACTCATCAAAAATACTTCTGTTCATGCTTTTTTTTAAAAAAAAAAAAACACCTGCTCCAAATGATACTTATCCACCGCAATTATCAGAATATTTTCGAACCGCTTCTGAGTCCGCTGATGCTATTTCTCCAAGCAGGCGCTCTCTATTCAGCTAGTGGCGATTCAGTAACTGGTCGCTGCCTGTGTGTGTTTTCACCTGTGAGTCTGTGTGCAGCCAATGCGGCGGCATGTTTCATATCTGCTCCCATTCTGGGAAATTTCTGCAGCCTTTGATCGCAAATGTTTCATACTTCACATAAGCCCATCGAGTAACAAGTCTCAGTCACACCAGTCATGATCCACAGCTTTGCCCCCAGCCAATTTAAGTGTCTGGTTTTAAGTTACTCATTGTCAGGTCATCTGCTCTGCTCTGTCACCCTTTATGCTTTTCCATGGCCTTTGTCATATTTTGGCTAATTTTGTTAAATATTCAGTTTCTGTACCCAATGCTCCTGCGTTTGGGTCCTCAACCACCTATTCCTGCCAGATATAAAATGGATTATCTAGGTCAGGGTTGTCTAAGATTGACCAGGAAACCTGTAAGCTTGTTAAGTCTGTTTTAAGTTTAGAACATTACATTTATATAAAATATGGATGAAACAATGTCACTTTCTGATGTATAAAAAAGAATGACAGGCAGTTTTTAATGTCAATGTGGTGCTTTTTAAGAATGAAAACCATAAAGAAAACTCTCACTTCACTTGTGGCTTCAAGTACCAGTTACTGGCTTTTAAAGCTGTTTTCATTATCAAGTATTTAAGTTTGATGAAACCAAATGAGCCGAATGCTCAACAGAAGCTGTTTTTAAAGTATAAAGGTGTTTTAAAGTGTTTGTCAGACCTTTTGTGAGCATTGACTGTCACAGGGAATGATTAAACATTCATCCTCCTAGGTAACTTTTTTAAAATTTCTTATTGAACATTCAGAATTTCTCTGGCTTGAGGAGACAACAGCTCAGTTGTTTTAGCAGTAGAACTGTAACCATCAAGTCGCGTCACCCTGATCTCTTTGGACCACAGCGCTGCGGTGAAAGACCCATCAGGATTCTGCTGAGTAGCATTCTTAGAACCGTGAGAACGTAAAGCGCAGCCGCAGTTTAGCTTTGGAACAGACTCATCTCAGGCATGCAGTGAATGAATGAGCAGAGCCCGGAAGTCTGAGCGTTGGGTTCAATGATTGAGTCTAACTAAAAAAATATATATATATGTATATATATTTTTTATTCATGTTGATTTAGATTCAATATTAGTTCTTCCACCTCTCTGTCCCTGTCAAGAAGTTTTCTTCTCGACAGGGACAGAGTCAAAACCAAAGAACTGCAACTCAATTTTAATAGTTATATATTATTTAAATAATAAAAGCAATTAGGACAAAATAGGAATTTTTTAAATTTCATATAAAGGAAATGTGTAACTGTGAAGATGTAGAACTTTAATTTCATGGAAAATTCCAAGTAGGAGACACAACGTCTTCTAAGAGACTATTCAGGTTCTGTACAGACATCTAAATGTCTACTTTTTAAGCCAATAAGCAAAACATTTCTGACAAATGGAGGCATGTTTACACAGGGGCACAGCAGTCAATCAGACAGCACAGTGGAGCAATGGCTAGCACTCCTGCCTCACAGTGAGATAACCCTGGTATATATACATATATTTATATATATATTTTTTAATATATGTATCTGAGAAACCTTGGAAGGTGAAAGTGACAGTGGTGCCTGTGCTAATTGGAGCACTCGGGGCTGTAACCTCCAAAGTGGAGGAGTGGCTGGAAAGACCTCAGACATCTCAGTCCAGAAGAGTGCAGTGCTAGGAGCAGCTAAGATACTGAAGGACCCTTGAGACCTCTGGTAGATGATTTGAGCTTGCAAAAGAAACTTCCCACAGATGGCGAGAAGGGCATGTTTTTTAAAATAAATATTTATTAGTCCATATTATTTCGTTAAAAGTTTCAACCAAATTTCAATGATGAAGAGCCTTAGCGACTAACAGATTACATAAAAGAAATACTTTTTAAAATCCTCCTCCTCCCTTCATCAGACTGCTTCACTTACCAACTCAGTACCGCGGAGGGGGGACAGAGTCATAAACTGGTCTGTCCCCAAACTCTGGAACCTCCCCGCTGATATCAGCATGATTGAGTCCATGTGTCTTTAAAGCTCATCTGTTCCTGTTCTCTAACTGTTTTTCCTAAAGATGAGTCAATATGAGTTTAACATCAGTCATTCTTAGTACACTGTTTTCCATTGTTTAGACATGTTTTGCTTATTTTCTACATTTGGGTTAATAATAATGCTGGAGCCTAGTTACTGAAGGGTCAATGTAGGGTTCATCTTGAACAGGTCCAGTCCCTCGCAGAGCTTTTGGAAAGTAACCTCAAATTAGATGATTAATTTATAATTATTATAAATAGTTATCCCAATAATATCAAAGTGATGGTAAATGATTCATTTTTCTTCAAAGAAGGAATGAAGCCATTATTAGGATATTCAGGGTCATTGTTTGAAGCCGTAAGCTTTAACGGCGACAAATCAGAACTGTTGAGAACTTTAGTTATTATCGCACTGAAAATGTAATTTAAGCAACAAGATTATATTTTGAGTATGTTTCGGACTTCAAAGAGTTTTAAACCAATAGCACATGCGTTTTCAACTAAAGTAGACTATGGAGGCCACGTTTGAACTCCCCTTCCTCCACGTGCACAGTTCTTCTGAAAATCAGTTAGTGCCGTTGAGCTAAATTAGTCCACGCGTGGTTTAGTCAATGCGCATCGTTGCATTTTGATAAAGAAAATTGCTCTAGAGAAAAAGCGGTCTCCATTTCCAGCAACACATGGGTGTTTCCTCTTCAGGGTCCTTCAGGTTTCAACAGGAGAAGGAATGCAGCATGAGGAAGAGCCAACGGCCAGAGATCCAACAGGAGGAGCGAGGCTGTTGGGAAAGAGGGAGTGCGGGAAGAGTTTGATAAGAAAAAAGAAAAATGTGACAGAAATAAAACAAGAGCTCATTAAATGAAGCCGGTTAGAACATAACCTGTTGTTTATTTGCAAATTATGCAACTTTTCTTTGCCTGTGGGAATCGCATGGAGACAAGAAAACGTAACTTTTACTTAATCCCTCCTTCATGGAGACAGACAGTCGCTCTGCATCAAATTATGACAAAAACAAACATGCTGCAAGTAACAGATGAGATTTAAAACAATACAGACAACATCTCTTTCATTGTATTTTAACTTTTACTTCTCCAGTGTTAAAGCCAAAATAGAAAACATTCGTAACAAACAAGGAAAAAATGCAGTTATAGTTAAAAGTATTGATCCTAATGTAGGGGAGACAAACCAGATCACTGTTAGAACAGAGACTTTAATACTGGAGAAAAAACAATAAAAACAATTGAATTATAGAGCTGTGCATTCATTATTTATACATCTTCATCTCTGCTATCTCCAGATCTCCCTCCTGTATCTCCAAAATCATGGCTGCTCTCACCACAGTCTTCTACAACTTTCCTTTCAGTCTCGATGATTATTTTATCACATATTACTCTGTAGGTTTCATTACATTCACTAAAAAACTTTTGATGAAAGGACAACAATGACCACAAACATCTATTCTGTCTGAGACGCCAAACACAGAGACCCCTTATATAAAAGGAACCCAGAAGAAAAATTTGAAAAGCAACATCAGTTCAAAGCAGAAGTGTTTTTATCGCCATGCCTAAAGTCTGAATCTGCAGAACTGGATGAGGTTGGGTTTTCCTGATAACCCCTTGGAACATGCATCCCACAGAGCCTCTCAGAACAGATGGATGGGATGAAACCTCCTCAGGTCTGACAGAAAGCATGACAAATGCTGACCAAATCAGGAGCAAAATGTAATGTCATAATTAAAGCTTTATTTTGTCAACCACAGAACCTGGATGTCCTGTTGTTGAGTTGTCTGCAGATTTAAAAAGCTTCACGTGAATACATTTCTTTCTAAGCACAAAACCATAATGTTTAAAGAATCATCTCCTCCTTTAAATGTAAAATACTGATAAAGTGCTGAAACAGCAGCCAGTCCGTATCCATGTGTGCTAGACCACAATAGTCCACATTTAGTAGACGACAACACCCCAGTTTTTGGGTGATTTACCATTCAAATATAAATAAAATGAAGGGACTCAATTGGAGAGAAGCCAGACAGGCTCATATTTTACATAATTCCACCAGATTTTACCTTGTAGAACACATTGTATGTGTTCTACAAGAACAACTTCAACATACCGTGGAATGAGACGTAAAGGGCCTCACATCATAGCTTTGTGCATCTCCTGCCTCCTGCATCTCCAGTAATCACATCAAACTGTCTGATCACAGTTACAAACCATGAAACAGTTTTCCTTGCTGCACCTGAGAGTGATTCTAAATTGTCCATGGCGCTGTCTTATATACTCCAGCTATACTCTTCTAAACATGAATAAGCTACTAGAGGGTAAAATTAATAAAATTTGTCCAGAAAAAGTCCAACCACTAGATTGTAAAATCCCGAAAAAAAGCCATAAACTTCAGTCACACCTCAGTCTGCAACACATGTTCAAGCAACCATTTGAAATGAAAAGTCTATCATTTCAAAAAGGTTTAGTGAAGCTTTAAAGCAGACCTTTGTGCACCGTCAGTGCTTCATCATTAAGTAGTTATAGATACAGAAATTAAAATAAATATTTTTTGTTTTAATCATTTTTCTCTTGAAAATCCCAAATCCCTATGCAAATACATAGACTTATTTAATGTAAATATTTTAATAAATAGTAGAGCTGGGAGGATCGATCAAAAATATTGATAGTATTGATCTCAAGTTGGAATCGGATCGATACCGGCCTGCAGATATCGATATATCCGCTCGTGTTTAAACTCTCACCAGTCCTGTGAGATCTCAGCAAAGAAAGAGCGTGCATGCAGCGTGGAATGTTCCCCCCATTTCCACTGAGTTACTTTTCACCTGTTTTTATTGCTGTATTTAAATGCTAAGTTTTTACAAATTATGTACATTTCTACCAGTTGTTTTTCTTTTAAATCGTTAAACATCTTGATTTATTTTTGCATCATAGTTACGTGT
>NC_050518.1:21498705-21519935 GCF_002922805.2 Oryzias melastigma | reverse complement strand
TAAGGCTTTGACGTTCTTGTCACATCCACCACATTTATGAAAAATATCGATATTGGTAGGGATGTTGGATCGGTACCCAAATGCTCAGTAGCGTCCAGCCCTAATAAACAATAGTACAATCTAAAAGCAGTTGACTTTTCTTTCTGTTTTGGTGAAAACATTCTGTACGAATTTGTTGGCAGCTCTATTCCATTGACTAGCCTTGTGCTTCAGTTCTAACAATTTAAAACTGTGTTGTGCAGAAAATTTCAGAAAAAATGTATTATTATATTTTTTTCATCTCACTTGTGTTTCAAAGTTTTGAAAAAAATAAGTATTTTTGCCCTCTGTACTTGAACTAAGAAATTTTTGCATTTTTTTTAATAATGCAAGAAACCTTTGGTGGAATCCTTCTCAGAACAAACATCCAATTGTACAGATTTGTGTGCAGCACAATCAATCTTAATTTTAAACACATTTACTCTGTTGTTTTCTGCTTTTTAAACTGTTTGTGGGGCTTTCAGCCAGTTAAACAAAGCTAGGGCAATGGGTCAAAAAGACTCAACAAGAAAGAATAAAAGGAAATAATGTCAAGAGATGCAATAACTGAAAAAGGAGGAGATAAAGGAAGTGAGGTAAATGTTTGAATCAGAGAAAGATTGAAGTGGAGTTAGATGGGTAATCCTGGAGACAGATGGACACAGATTTAGGGGGAAATTACACAGGATGGAAGAAAAAAATATTTACAAGTTCAACTGTTGTAGAAAGAGTTCAAACAAGAGAAGCAAAGACTGCAAAAACTTAACAAAGGCCTCAAATCTGGAGAAACAAATTTGGTCACTTTTGGCAAAACCAGTAATCCATCATAAACCAGAGACATGCAAACTAAACTGTGAGGTTCTAGTGAATGAATCCTCCTCAGATGATCCCGCTGTGGTTCAGACTGACGCAAACAGTCACAGTGATCACAGAGCAGAGTGAATCTGAACCAGACCTGCAGGAAACAATGTAAATCCCCTCTGTGAGAGGCACTGTGATCCCCAGACCCTGCTGAAATACCCAGCAGCCTTTGCTGCTGATTATGTGCTGATGGAGGAAAACACAAACCTGACAGGATTACGGTGAGCAGCCAGAGCGAAGCTTAAGTCTCCATCACAGAAAAACAGCAGACTAAACAAGTTTAGAAAAATGATGAAAACTCTATTGTACAAAAACAAAAGAAGTGTTAAAACCAGGATTTTCCAGCTTTTCAGACTGATTTCATAGATAAAAAGAGCAAAATTATTTCAAAAATATAAAGAATGAGCCTAGTTAATGTGAACATGTGTTCTGCTTTTTTTATTTTTTCTAATAAACTCAACTTTCTTTTAGCTCACACTCAGATACACAAATCGATAAAGAGACAAATTAAAGAGATTTATTTTCTAACGATAGCCTGAGCAGACTAACATCTAGAGTTACTCCGTCCTTCACTGTCGCAGTCTGAGCAGCCAGAAAGACATGATTTCCAACACTTTTTTGTTGCCTCATTTTATGTATTGTGTCATAAAACTGTCATTTCTCTCAGCGTACCTATAAACTGTAAATATTTCAGGAAAAAATGAGAAAAGTCTCCATCCCCCCATTTTCTAAATAGTTTTGTTTGGGGTCATGGGGTTGCTGGAGCCTATCCCAGATAGAGGGGTGAAGGTGGGAGCCACCTTGGAAAGGTCACCAGTTCATGGCTGGACAATGCAAACAACCACGCACTCTCACATTCACAACTAGGGACAAAATAGAGACACTTATATGAAGCACGTTTGTGGACTGTGGGGAAAAAAGAGAGAAAACAGAAGACTGGAAACAAAGCATGAATATGAACGGATAAAAACATGACTTAAAGAAATGAACTCATCCTGATGGTGCATTCACATTGGGTGGAGGTGTCAAGTTTCAGTGTTAAGTCGATGTAAAGACGAGATGTGACGCAGAGCGATTTGGGCGTTGGGCGCGGTGAGGTTGACGCGGAGTATCAACCAATCGGAGACTCAGCTTTGGGCATGTGACATTTTATTTTATTTTTTTAACTTGTTCTGTCCAACAGCTGAGCAAACACATAAGAGCCTCTTGTGTTAGACAGATTTTACAGTTACAACATGGAGTTATTCTTTTGACACACAAGGTGCATATTTGTATAAACCCCTTCTGGAATTTATGTTAAACTTTATTTATATTGATTTTATTTGTGTCTTTTTTTGTTGTTGTTGGACCGGATGGAAAAGAGAAGAGGGCACGTGACGTTTTAAGCAAAAAGAAAGTTAACAATTCCCACATATTACACCTGGGTACAAGGTACCTGATACAAAATACTTTCCAAAAACCTCACAGGCCAGTAAGGTCAGAACAATCCAATATGTTCACATGCAAATATGCTGCCAACTATCTAATGAATGAATCTAATGTCTTTCTGTCTTCTTATTCTGCAGAGACGATGTTGATCATGTTCATGTTCATCTTCTGGCCTTTTTAAACCTCCCACTCCGAGATATGTTTCTGAATAATGTCTATTTGACAAACACACTTCACTTAGGAACAGAATTATACGTCTTAAGAGCTTAATTTTTTGACTCCAGTGGTTTTTAAAAGACCTTTTTCAGAATAAATGATGAATCAGTGTAACGCACAAATGCGAGCTCGTCAGCTGTTGGGTTGCAGTGATTTTCTGAAAGCGTTAACACGAACCAGATGTGCAGAGAGGAATGTGAAGGGGAGTCCTGACTGTGTGTGTGTCATCACTGAACAAATAAATACTCACTCCACACACACATTGTTTCTTTACACAGATTAGATGGTGGCATGAGGGTGAGCTGCCATTGAGCTGAGGAGGCAAACTATGAGGAGTAAAATGTGACGCTCCAACACATCCATTCACATTTTAGAGTCGTGACGTGGATTTAACACAGAAGCCTGTAGGATCGCAAAGGAAGAATTATGTTGGCTAAAAGGATGAAAGTTTCCACTTTACCAGCTCAGTGGCCTTGTGGTAGAGTGTCCACCCCTGTTAGGTCGTGAGTTCAAAGGTCTTCTTAAGTCTTTCAGAGTAAACTACATCCATATATATGATAATATATTACCTTTGGAACACTAAAAAATTAATTATCTATAAAATATATGTTATTTTTTTAAACTTTTTTCATACCTGGAAGTAAAATTACTTCCTGCCTTTCGCTCATAACGTCATCCCTCATGGTAAAAAAATCAAACATGTTATATCAATTAATAAAAGCTCTGTAAATTATTACATAAAAAAATATTTGTTTTTATTAAGTTAAATGTCTAAGTTGAGTTAACCATCAACTCAAAATTTTTATTCAATGAAAACGAATAATTATAAATGTAAAAGATTAAAGTAATTGATACAATATTTCACTTTTTTCAGTGTAGAGCTATCACTTATAAAACAAAAACATAATTTAAAAAAAAAAAAATATTGATATACAAACTGTGAAGCTCGGGTGTTTATCCCCAAAATTTGACCCAGACAGAATGGTGATGGCTAATGAGTTTATTTTGGGGTGAAATTTGGTTAAGAACTGCAGACAACAGCAGATAAACATTTTAGGATTTATAGAAATTATGAGAACATTTCATTAATTGATTAGCATTGACTGTAAACTATTTACAACTTACAACGTACCCTTCAATAATTCTTTCAGACCAATCCCCACAAGTCGTTGCTCGCTTTCTACACCAGGAAATAGTCTGCTCCCTTTCTCTTTGCAGAGAAAGTGTTTGTGCTAGAAAAATCAAGAGCCTGGAAATAAAGTTAAAGTAAAAGATTAGAAATATTTGCAAAATGAAGCATTAAAAATGAGTTGATAATCAAACTGAAATTAGAAAGTGATTGATCTGCTAACTTGAAATACTGGTGTACCAAGTAAATACATCACTTCCTGTCAAAAAGTGTAAATCTCTTGATTTTGTTATTGAAGTTGCTTTGAAAATGATCTTAAGTGAAGCCAGGTCAGTTTACCAGGTGATCACTAGTTGGTCAGTTACACAACTAAATTCACTTTCCCTCCAATAAAGCACTGTAATACAGAACAAACAGAAAAATATGAATGTCACCATCAGATTTAACATGGAGGAGAAGTTCTTTAGTTATTTGATGACCAAATACAAAGAGAAGACGGATGTTACTGCGTGTGTATTTGAAAATCCACAAATGTCAAGATGATAATTCATCGACTTTTACAGCTTCTCTCTTTACTTGGTTTCATTATCTCAATTTTTATTGGATCCATCATGATTTGAACATGCAGCAGACACCATCTGTTGTTACAATGTAGGTCATAAAAAGCTTTGTTTGGTTCCACATGTGGTTTGTTTATTAGAACTTCGATTTCTGAGCTTGTGTGGAATGCAGCAGAGATCCCTCACAGGAAATTTAACTGGAACACACCCTGAAGCGAGATCCCAGTCTCAGGGCACATCCACAACACTGGGTTTTCTTTACCACACTCATGACAGAACGCATGACAACCAGTTTACTCTGTTAGTCTATAAAGTGACCCTTTTTCTTCCTCTGGACCTTGTTGAAAAGCTTAAATTATTAGCTTAAAAAACAGTGCAAAGCAAAAACTGAAGAGTTTAATGGAAAAACTACCAACAGTTAATGTGTTCATTATTTCAATCCTTTAAATTGTCTTGACTTAGAGCTTTTTTGCTGAATAAACTAACGTGTTTCACTATTTTGTATCTGTGATTAAAAGAAAAAAAAATTAAATAATTCTTAAAATATAACAAGATTTAATTGAGTCACAATGTAGCTACGAAGCCAGAAGCATACAACAAAAAACGTTACTCCTTCAAGTTTAGGTTCTAAAGAAAAGTAACGGCTTTTCCAACTTCCAGTAGTTTCTACATTTTGAGCTGTTAATATCCTTTTGATAAAAAAGCATCATGCAATTAATACATAACTAAATGTTAAATTAAACACAAAAAACTAAAAGAAGGGCGGAAATTATGATGGAAAAAGTCCATTAACGTGTAGAACAAACAAGTTTTGGGATCCTGAACCAGTCTTTCCTTCTAACATGGTGTGGCTACATAATATTGTATTTTCCTCAGGCCGTAGCTCCGCCCCCATCCTGTTCCTGCTCTGAATGGAGGGACCTCTGCTCACATGCAAGATGGCGTCTGAAAGATTTCTAGCCAGAAGCGGAAATTTTGCTACTTTAGCCGGTTGCGTAAGCGGAAGTTTCCTAAACTTTAGGAAACGCTTTCAAAAATTATATTTTGAAACGTTTTCCGAACTACCAACTTCTAAGCTTTTAAATGTGAACAAAGTGTAACTGTCTAGCAGTTTAGTCTGGAAGATGAGCCTCAAATAGGACACAGAACATTAATTGTTTTATTTCTTTTAAGTCAATATTAACAAATGTTCAAATTTGTATAACTACACCGTTTACCTCCGGAGAAAAAGCCGGAGAAATGCAGTTTATTCTGTGAATCAGCTGATCATAAAAGCAGTTACAGTGTGTATTTTTGTGATTGCATGCAGTTTTTAATAAAAACATGGACCAAACCTGTACTTAATGTGTATTCTCTCCACTGTTGGTGTTTTAAAGGCGTCTTTAGGTATACGCCCTGACATTAGTTAAAAAACAAAAACAAAAAACAAAATATAATATAATATAATATAATATGAGATGCAGCTTGTGTTTGTTTCCGTTGGGTTTTCTCTTTTTGTTTGTGGAATACTCTGTGCAGTTCAAACTCTACATTTCTGAAGATCGGTTACAAAGGAGGAAATAGTTTCGCTGTTCCAGCTCATGTTGGAGAGGAAATTTGTGTATTAAGCAAGAGGGCCTGTGCGGGGGTCACATCATGGTCAGGGTCAGAAGTCTGGTGGATAACAAGTGATGATGCTTCAGAACAGCTGGCAGCCCCTGGTGTTATCTGCATGTAAAGGAAGCAGGACACAAACCCGGAGTAATTGGATATGGATCAGTGTGAAGTTATGGCAAAGTCGTCTGTCCACCCTACAATGTCGTATCTATTGTGAAGTTCAAGGACTTAACATGTAATTTTCCCTGATCGGAAATTAGATGTTGATTGGATGTCATAATATTTTTTAAATGCGTCCAGCTGTCTTTGGGCTACAGCGTGATGCACCATGGGAAGGTCACAGATAGAGAAATTAAAACAGTGGTTCCCAACCCTTGGGTCTCTGACCGATACCAGTCTGTGGGACAGTTGGAACACCGCAGTAGAGAAAAATAAACACTTATAATCTACAGAGCCACTAAACAGACAAGAAAGAAAAAATTGAAGTGAAAAAAAAAACAGATAGTAACTGATGAGCACCAAGTAATATCTGGTGAGCACCAGTTAGTAACCAGAAAAAAAGGTTTCACTTCAATTTATAGGACAAACATTTTTTAACTTAAATTTTTAGAAAAAAAATGTATTATCTGTTATGCTTAGTAAAGTTGTTTAAACCAATGAGATACATAGGCTAGAGTTGCTATGCTAGTTTGTTTGTTGCAAATGTAAAGTCGGAGGCCTGTTTACTGCTGTGCTTCAATTGTACAAACAGAGCTGAAAAAAAGGATGTGTATTTTCACACCTATTCAAAGTTCGCACTATTTCCGGGGTTTTCTGGCAGGACCGGTCCATATAGAGCGCGTGAAGGCGGCCTGCAGCGATGTCACCTACCTACCGACCCATCTTGAAATAAGGACCAATCAGTCTAACCATTTGTGTAACTGTCTGTGTGTAGATTTGAATATAATCACAACCATGCATCAGGTATGCATTACGTTTCTTACATAATTAAGTATTTATTTATAGAAAAGCTCTAAATGATCTTTAGTGCGTAAAAACATCAAAAGATACAGAAGAACTAAAGAAATCTCGGCCGTCATGATGGGGTATGTTTTTTTTCTGTTCTGGGACGCTTTAATTGGCTGGAAACACCTGATCCAGGTAAACGGCTGTGATTAAGGCAATGATATCTGGAAAACGTGTAGACACATTGGCTTGGAGATTCCAAACCCTGAACTAAAATTCTGTAACTCTGTGTAGTGTGTGCCAAGTCTCAATCATAATAGACTGGGATGCTTAGGTGTTCTATGGTCAGACGAGTTCAACTGGAACTATGTTGATTTTCACTAAAACTGCATCCTCTGGTCTAAGAAAGAAGGATCATGTCTTATATCAGCATTCAGTCCAAAGTCATATCTAATTGTATGGGAGCACAAAGTTCACAAAGTTTGTACATATTGCATGTCGTTGACATGGAGGATAACTATGAGTTTTTCTACCAGGAGGCGGGAAAAAAACTGTTAAAAGAAAAAAAAGTCACTTACAAAAGGGGTTGTGGTGAAATGTAGCTTTTAATGAGCTATCGGGTATGAAACGAGTGAAAATTCAATAATATAGAAATGATGTAGACAGATGCATGCAAGGTGGAACGCAGAGACAAAGGCAATCCAACAAAAAGCTTGTACACAGATACAAGCTACAAGAGGATAAGAACTTGAAATATCATCACACAGAGGGCAGGCAGACCACTGGTGTAATAAAAGCCACAGTTTTTGTGGGGTGATGATAGTTCTTTAATACGACCACCACAAGTCCATCGTTGTCAATCTTCATGGACACCATGAGTGTCAGGTGTGGGAGGCGGGTTCATGTGGAGCTGCGACTCATTGAGGTACCTACAGATGTTATTCATTTAAAGCACCTATAAGCATTCTGACTCTCATAGAAACATTCACTGATACGCACACATACTAGAAAAGTGCTGGACACACCATAAAAATGACATACACCTATGTATATAAATATTTTAGAGAAACATAAATTGCCTCAAAATGTATCCAGAAAAGGTCGGGTTCTTTTCACCAGAGCAAAGAAAAATCACACTCTAGAGTTTTGCAACAGAATGTCTTTTTCCCAGAAGTGTCCAGGTGGAAAACCTACCTGGACACATTCCTGATCGTTCATTCGTCTATCCGATTTCTAAACTTGCTTGTTCTTGATCAGGTCACGGGGTTACTGAAGCCTATCTCAGCTAGAGAAATTGGTTCTTCACAAGTCAATCTCAGGGCCCGGATTATTCATCAATACTGTTTCATTGATGTATCAGGTGTTTGGAAAACAGGAAACACAAAACTTGGTAAACACAACTATTTCCCAAATGTTTACAGACCAGTCGTTGTCATTAGAAATACATTTATTTAGTTAATAAAAGTATAAAGTTTCTAGTTTTAAAAGTGATTTAAAAATAAATGTACTTTGAAATTTGATACAATTTCAAGAATTTTATTTCTAAGACGGCATTTTTCTATCAAAGAATAATATGTGCACTGTTTATATAAAAAAAGGATAACAGGCCCTAAATTTGAACAAGATGGACCAAGAATGACTTAAAAGCCTAATAAGATAGAAGAAGTGCAGCTATCTGTTGTGTCGCCCAGACTGGCTTCACCGTCTCCCCTCCCTCGGGCCGCGTCACGCCGTTTGCCTCCCTTACCCATACCTGTATCCGGTCTTGCCACCCTCCCATCTTGGAGGGTACGTACTAGTCCTCTGGTATATCTTGGAGGAATGACCTCTCCAATCTGTACTTAAGGAATATTCTCATATTTACCCTTGTACTCTCTTATTGGGTGTTAGCCCTTCCATGACAAAGGTGGACAAGACTTCATGTCTGTCATTGGACACCAGTAAAGATTGACAATCATTGAAAAAAGTTCAGCGCACCGTTTTGTGGGGTCCAGATGACCCCACTTTTAATGTCATCAAGTCCAGGAGAGCGGAAGGGTTAAACCTTTAGTGTTGGCCAAAGATTTTTCAACAACAAAGATTTTTTAGTCCATGTAGCATCAGGACACTGATGTCAACATTTGACATCGTGGTCGTGTCATGAGATCCTCCATCATTTGCCTTGGACACTTGGGTAGAAACATCAGAACTGCCAACTAATCAATCAATACCTGGTGAAGGGTTGGATTAATGTTGGAGAAATGGACTAAAAAGATTTGGCAAGCCAAAAGGTGTTGTTGAAGTTTGTTGGCACCATCTGATTGAGGCTTCTGTCATGAGTCTCCAACTAGTTTCTATGGGAGGCTGGGAACATTGAGACCAACCATGTTCCTGTCAGTGCAAACCTGGTGGTCGACACCATCAAAAGTGGTTTGCCTACTTCTTATCCAGGCAAGCTCCATTAAAGGTGACCTAGACAACAAAACTTTGAGTGCTTTATTTAAAATAATCTTAAAAATGACCAAATACCAATGATCCCATTCTGTGTTTGTACTCACACTACTGTAATCATTTACAACTGTCTTTAGAAATGGGATGGAAATCTGAAGGTGATAGCAGAGAGCTACGCTTCTAAGTGCAGCTGGCAACACAACCCTGATTTGGAAGACACCGGGGAGAACCTGTTCGCTGGCACAGGCCATCTTGATCTCAGAGAGGCTGTGGAGAAATGGTTTCTAGGTAAGTAATCTCAAAGAAAAAAAAAAAAGCAATTGAAAAATACATTTTTTAAAAGTTTTCTGTTCACAGAACGCTTATATTATACCTATGGGAACAACAGCTGTGATGATGACATGATGTGTGGACACTACACACAGGTGAGTCAAACACACACCGCATTTGTTCACACATTCATGACATGATTGGGTTCAGCGTGTATGGCCTCTGCTGCAGATGGTGTGGGCCGACACACACAGAATCGGCTGTGCCGTCCACCTCTGTAACACCGTAGAACAACTGGAGTGGACCGACGTCCATCTCCTCGTCTGCAACTACTTCCCAGCGTAAGTCCACGCCTGCAGTCTGGGAGCTTCAATCACAGATCCAATCTTTCTTTTTAAGTTTAAAAAACCCAATCACACTCCAGAGCTGAGATCAAACACTAAAAAGTTTTTTTTTGTTTTCATGCAAACAATATAGCAAGATGCAGATCCAGAAAATCTAGACATGTTAACAGCTAAATGGAAGAAAAACAGGATATTGATGTATCTTTTCTTTTGCAACATTAAACCAGATAATTATTTACAAAGCAAAAATAGCTTCCCTTTTGTCTTTTTTATATAAATCTGTGGTACAGTCATGTGTTTATATGACTAATACAAAAGTGTGCACATAATCCAGCATTCTAATTTCATCACTGTCCACAAAGGAGTTCCACAAGGTTCTGTTTTGGGCCCACTCCTATTCATTTTGTACACCAATTATCTAGTAGGAAAAGAGGTTTTAATTCTCAATGGGATCTTAATGGTTGAATAAAGGTTAAATAAAAAAAATCTACACCTGATACCAGCTCAGTGGCCATGTGGTAGAGTGTCTGCTCTGAGACTGGAACATTGTGAATTCAAATTTATTTTCATGTCCCTTAATTTGATAGAAATTCAGGAAATACACTTTTAGTGTTCACGTTCCCAAAGGATGGAATAACTTTCCCACTTCTGTACGTTCTTTTAAATATTTTACATTATTTAGGAGAGTTCTTTCAAAAATATTTACAATCTAAACTTTTTGTTTGTTTCCATGAGCCTAAATGATTTGAATGTTTCTTCCCTTGTCTTTGTCTTATTATTCTTAGATATTTAAACAACAATTATGTTCTGTGTATTCATTGAACTTGTTCTGTAAAACTGTATTGAGATGATTGGTAAGAGTGAGAGCTTTTACTTGTGTTTGTATTTGTTAAATGAGTGGTCTCCAAACTTTTTCAGACCACGATTTAAATGAATATTTTCAGAGACTGGTCCAAACGGGTCTGAAGTTTGCATTGTTAAGCTTAAGTTTCTGAAAATCTATTCTAAAAATAAAATGCTAATACAATTAATTAAAAAAAAAATCAAAAAATATATTTAAAAAAATACAGACGATGAAGATTCAATGAAACAAAATTGTTGATTTGTTGAAGTCGTTTCCGATTTCCATAAAGATTTCCATAAAGAAAACATTCTGCAAGTATTTTTCTCATAGAATCCCATTTTAACATCAATCCAGGCTCCGATTATCTTTCAGGGCACAAAGATTGATCATGTTCTGTCTTTACATAAATCCTCATTCATTGAGTCTTTTTGTCTAAACAAAGAAACAGTTTCTGAACCTAATTCAGCCTTGTTGTAGGAACATTCTCAAATGTCCCTTTTACAAGTTTCCACAAATCAGCAACTTTATTTGATTGAATCTTCATTCTCTGTAAAATGTTTGAACTTTGTGATGAAGATTTTCCCTTAAATGTCTTCACAGATGCATATTCCCTTATTAGTCAGAACTGCTTCCCCTTACCAAAAATAAGTATACTTCAAGTATATTTTTTTAAAGTATACCAATTAAAATAATCCACATCCGAGTCATATTAAAGACTAAAAAAGGGACCCGACCTTCTGGCTTTCTTTGGTAAAGAAAATTAGTCAGAATCTGTGAATGGATCGATGAAAGAAATTTTCTTGTCAAAAATCAATCAAACAAAGAAAGAAAATGTCTGAAGAAAACAGTAAATAAACAGTGTCAGTTTTTATATTTCAGCCAAATATTCTGAAAGTCATTTTATGTAACAATTAAGGATGAAGTAAAACAAGTCAAAGACTTGACTGATATGGATAGTATATTTTATATTAATTAGTGTGAAATCTCTGTTTTAATTCTTCTAAAATACTGAATTCAGAACATGAAAAACTACTTCAATGGTTTAACAAGCACTCCCCCTTGTGGATGAGAATATTTTTTCACAAAGTTGTCTGTGATTTCAGGTGTACCGGCAGGAAAATCAACCCTACTGAAATGTTTCTGTGTTAATCGTGTTTGTGTGTGTGCAGAGGGAACTATGAAGATCAACGGCCGTATGTGGAAGGAGAGTGGTGCTCCAGCTGCCCAGAAAACCTTGGAGAGTGTGAGAACCGCCTCTGTGGTACGGCTCACGCTCATGCCTCTTTGATCCATACAGTCATATTTCTGTGTTGTTTTCAGAGTTAGATGACAGACAGATGAAGAAATACAATATGACCTCCTGTATTGATGAAATGTTCTCCCTTTGCATTAAACTTAGTACAGTGAAATAAGAAACCATCCAATCAAAGGTAAAAAAAATGTGATATTGAAGATGTTATAGAAGACCCAAACACAGAGAACGTATGATACAAACTCAAGTTAGAGGTAACCACACATGAATATGATAAAAAAGCAGAATCAAAAACGTGTTACATGGAAAGGAACTGTTGTTGTTTCAACCACTGACTGTAAATGACAACTGGAGTGAGTGAGAGTGACCCTTCAAAAAATTATTTGTTTAGGCTCCAGTTACATTAAGTCAATTACGTGGCTATTTTTTTCCCGATACGGACGCCATGTTGGAACTCTTTTTTTGTTTTTTTTGTTTGCCACTTTAAATTTTCATTAGCATCTCAATATGGTACTCGAGTCTTCCTAGAACTTCCTGCGACATCACTACTGACCTGGATTAGCACTACTGCGTATGTGTGTCAAAGGCAACGGCAGACGCAGCATTAGAAAGCACGCACCATAGTTTTACTAAAAAATAAATAAATAAATAAACAAAACATCTAATTGACTATTAAATTATTTGTCGACTATTTTAATCCATGTGACTAAGTGATTAACATTGACAGAAGATCGTATGATTTCCTTTCAAAATAAAAGACGCCTTGTGCCAGAACAGATCATCCCAGTGCAGCTCTGGACAGCACAAGATAAAATGTGCTTTAAACTAATAAAGGATCAGACTTTTTACCAACGTTTTGCCTAGTATTTGAAATCTGTTTATTCTGGAGGAAGCATAGAGCAAACAAGACCTCTTAAGTTATTTTTCTTTAGCCACAAGTAGCTCAGGAGCCTCAGGTTACAAACGCCTGACCTATGCAGTCACTAATTTTCACCCTTTTCATGAAAAATTTGCTAACTAGTAAATATTTTGTGACCAAATTTAAATGTGTTTTCAGCACCTGAGAAGTCGACGGAAAGCCCTTTTAAAGACGAGCCGACAACCGTTTCGTTCACGAGGCCGGACATTTTGACAGCATCAAATGACGTCGCTGAAGTCCAGGAGAGCGTTGCTGTTACTCCCACCATCAGCGAAAAAGAGTCAGAAGACACGCCGTCTCCTTGGAGCGCTCTGGAGACCGTCTCCTCACCCGGACTGCAACCAGCCACGCTGGGAACGGTGGAGGACCCGACCGATGGGGATGAGGAGGAAGAGCAGAGGAAGGAAAGTGTACAGCGACTGGAGGAAACAAAGAGGATGTCTGAACCACCAAGAACCTCTGCAGCCTCCGTTTTGGTAGCTTCATTCCTGTTAGCTTGCCTGACTGGACTCTTGACTCTGGATCTGTGAGGATGCTGACACGGAGAAGCATCAGCTTTTCCTTTTCCATGCAGTGACTGCACAACTCTTTGTTAACCCACCATGACCATGTTGAACAAATTAGGTCAATTAATTCCCACTCACAAGAAAACAGCAGCTGTTATCCTAACATCTGCATGAAGCTGCTTTAAAATTGGAGCCTAACGCGCTTCTTTCCAGAGCTGCTCTGTGACACACCGCGGATTTCACAGGAAACTTCACTGCAGACTTATAGGTTTTCTAAGAATAATTAACAGGGACTCTTGGATCATCATACATTTTAATTAGGAACTTATTCAATTTGTAAATAAAAAAGTAAGAGCTGAAACATCTAGTTACGCAGAATTTTGTCTAATGAATTCTTCTTGTTCATGTCTAGTTTGTTTAGTGTTTACCTGTCATCTCATTTACAGCTGTATTGAAAACACGCAATACAGACACCGCTGATGGATTTGAAAATGTGTTCTCTGTCTATAAAAGTGAATGAAAGACCAAATAAAACTGTTTGCGTCAGTTACCTTTTACTTAGCTTTACTTAGTACGATGTGACTCTTTTGGTTTGTACCACAAATGATTGCAGTAACTTTGATTTTCACCACTTTATGACAATTTTCTTTTAAGAAAAATTCCCAGTAGTGAATAAATTACGATTGTGACGTTTGTAACCAAAATCCCACAGCCTAAATGTTTTAAAAAGCCATTTTTCATGTTGATCTGAAGCCTCTGTTTTCTAAAATCTCCTCTGAGGGGGCGTGGCTTTTGCAGCTGAGCTGAGTAGCCCCGCCCCTTACTTAGCTCTTTCAGAACTATTACTAAGTAAGCAGTGAGCACAGAATATTTTTGTTTACCCTAAGAAGAGGAATATAAACGTTTGGCAAATAAATACATTTGACGTCCCATAAAAAAACACTGATTGAAAATATCCACATTTAAAGATATAATCATTTTATTTGAAAAGAAGTGCTGACTTTTGGGATGTTGCCTGTCAACTTTAAGAAATTTATGAGATGGAGTTAATTGGGTTTTGTCTGGCTCCTTTGATGGAAAAGTCCACAAAATTGTGGTTACGCCGCATGCGTTGTTGTTCATCAAATCGAGTTATGAGCTTTTTGTTCCATATCCAGTTCTTTGTGTGAGGTCTTGGTTTGATTTATTTTTTCACCATCAAACTTCTGTTGTTCCTTTAAAGCAGAGGCTCTCAACGTTTCTAATTTTAAATGATGAAAAGAACAGTACAGCATTTTCTATCTTAACAACAGATTTCCTGGAGGTGTGTTACAGGGACCTCATAACAAAGCAGCCTCTGTTACAACTTAGTGTTATTGAATTATTGCTAACATCTGCATCTAGAACCCCAGTTTAAGAATGACATGATTTGACTCTGAAAACAAGGTTTGCTGCTGGGGTTTACATTCACCTAGCTCATAGGTCTGCAACCTGCGGCTCCAGATCCACATGTGGCTCTTTTATCTCTCCTTGGTCAAACATTAAATAAGTCAAGGAGACTGCTGACCAGCTACGTCAACAGTCAGCAGCTCCCTGCTAAGGGCTGCCCCTAACCAAAACTACCTAAAGAAAACAAATAAATAAAGCCTGCAAACTAAGACTCCCAACCCCAAACTAAAATAACAAAACCCAGCAGTGTAAGACTGCTGAGGACAAAGAGGGGGAAAAGAACAACAATAAATAAATAAAAGAAATATAAAATAGCAATTTTTTTTACTTAATTCGCATGTATGTAATTTAGAGACATTTTGAGAGATGCTAGGTTCCTTTTTATATTTTTGATTTTGTTTGTGCCAAAAAGTAGACATAATTCTTATTTATTATTTAAAAAAAAGGCCATGAATGCAAATACAAATTTCCTAAAGGCTAAAGTAAGACAATGCGGCTCCTTTTAGGTTTTGATCAGTAGAAAACGAGCCCAAATGGCTCTTTTACCGTTAAAGGTTGCTGACCCCTGACCTAGCTTTTCATGGAAGCATATTTAAAACATTCATATCATTACAATAAATGTTGATTTGATTAAAAAAATGTATATATTTTTTTCTTCTGAAAATAATTACCTTAGCCTAAAAAAAGTGACTAACATTGCGTGTTGAAACAGAGTTGAAACATAATTTAAATTAAATTAAATTGTGAAAGTCTGGCCAAAACATTTTCTAGGCAAAAATCTAGACTCTTACTTTGCAAAACCAATTCTGTTTTAGAATGATAAGCTTCACAGTTACTCCTAAACATACTTAAATATAGAGCTAAGAAGCTAACTTTTTTTTTTTTTTTTTTTTTTTTTTTTACTTGGTTTACAAATCTGGCAACCCAAAATCATGTGTTGATAATTTCCCTTCCGGGTGAAACAGCGGATAATGAATGACAGCAGATCTCAAGTTAAAAGTTTGATGTCTTAAAGGATTCTTCTGTTTTTATAGGGTCCTGAATAAATATAGGATGCTTATATCTACTAATAAATAATAAGAGACTTAAAAAATAAAATAAAATGTTTTTATTTTCTAAGTTGAACCTGGACGGAACCAAAGTTAGTAGGGTAGAGTTGCGGTTTCTTGATAAAATGTGTTGATGGCTTAAAAGAAAAGTTCCACCAAAATGAATCGAGTAAAAATACTTTTATTAACAATTAAAATAGTTTCTACTTTATTAACTGTAAAACTGTTGCTGTATGACCTGTGCCGACACACACCTTATGTGTTGGTACCGTTTCCATGGGCACAGAGAGGGATATCAAGCGGTTTGTCCCCCTTTTTTTTCTCGTGCGTTGTTACCATGGAAACAACTCCTGACAACTGTTTGGTGTAACTGGAGCGTCTGATAAATCTGTGGGTTAAACACTTAGAGAAAGTAAGCTGTATAGATTCAGTTTTAACTTTACATTTAAAACGAGCCACAAAGGAATGAAGACTTGGAGCCATGTCTGTCAGCTCACGGATTTCCAAAGGCAGAGACAATGACGGAGTCTCACAACGCTTCCTGACCAGCGGGACGCCGGAGATGAAGGTTCGATTCCCCATGTATGCTATTTATGTAAGGGATAAAACCCGACGACGAGTGGAAAATAAAGCACGAAGTGGAGACCTGTTGGTTTTAATTGTTCTCCTTTTTCTATTTTATGTTCTTTTTCAATTGCAGTCCACTAGATGGCGATAGTTGTTTAGAAAAAAAACTACCAGAAGTTCAGTAAATAAGCTGCATGTTTGTTCTGAGAGGAGAAAGGCTGCTCTTACACTCTATATTTCCAAAGGCTCACCTGCCTTGACTCACATAAGTGCCATTCCTAACCCATAGAGTTCAGTATGATGTCGGTCCACCTTTTGCAGCAATTGCAGAAAAACAAGCCCACACCATCATTGTCCCTCCACCAAATTTCACAAATTTCACGATAGCAAAACTTTAGATAGTATAATGCACATATATGATTATTTTGTTGCAATTTAGTACTTGCTTGTTTGCATCAAATTTGAAGCAGAAGGTGGTGCCTGCATAGAATAAGATAGGTTAAGTGCCAAATTTTGCAACATTTAAAGCAGTTAATGACATATTTTTATTGCAAAAACTGTAATTAAAATGAGATCTACCACGATTAGTTCACTAATCGATGACTAATCGACTATTAAAAAAATGTTATAGTCGATTAGTCGTTACTTTATATTATATGGAGTTAGTGTAGTAAAGTTGAAAGTTATAATGGCATTCTGCTAGCTTTTTGGACAATTTTGGCATTAATTAAGGTCTTTTTTAGGCAGTTTTGGAATTTGGCTTATATGTCAGCTATACGTGGGCTGTTTGGGCTAACCTATGGCTTTTTGTCATTTTTTAAGGCTAATTTGGCATCTAAATATTATTTTAGTTGGCTATCAGCTTCAGCGTTTTCAGCTATTAGCTGTAGTGATTCAGCATTTTTAGCTATCAATTTCATCATCTTCAGCTATCGTCACTAGCATCTTTGGAGGCCAAAGAGTAATGAGTTATGACAAGACACGTTTAAAACCTTTTGACCTAAACAATTTACTTTTGAAAACAATTCAAGTTTTAAGAGTTAATCCCCCCTCCACGATCCCCCGGTGTTATAAGAGAAGACGACTAGTAATGTGAGACCAGGACCTGGGTGACTGCCTGGTGAACAGGTCATCCAACACCATGACGACTTTCTGGTTGGACAAACAACAGAGTGCACATGCAGTGTTGCAAAGCCTCTTGTTGATATATTTTTTCTTACTTAAGGTGTAACTGTGGCCACATGAGTACATGCTTGTCTTTTTCTGTTTGTGTTTTGAATGCAAACCCCTGAAGGAGGAGCGTGAGGCGAAGCGTGCTCAGCTGGATGGAAGGCATGATTACATCTTCAACATCTTGGCTCTGTGTCTGGGACTGGAGAAGGATGTTGTGGAAGATGCCATCCTGGAGGGAAATCAGGTTATTAAATTTAAAATTGTACATTTAGGGGGAAAAAAAACTTTTGAAGGGAATATTTTTTCAGCAGCAGTTTAAAAAACCCTCAATTGAATAATTTTGCTTTTGTATGTAGATGTAGAATGTAGAATTTTCTCTACTCTGGTTAAGCCTCTTGTTTAAGGTCATTTTTACTTGATATATTTTATATATCGTTTTTTAAAATTAACTTTAGACTAGTGAGTTTTTTTTCTGCCTAAACTAACATAAAGAATGGATTTATTTACTTCTCTACAATTTTGTGAACATACAGCTGATAAATAAGTGGATCGATGAAAACACACTTGGTGACAAGTTTCATATCTATACTAAAATATTTTATTTAATAATAAGATGTGAAAATCATTCAAAGCAAAATTATTTAAAAGTATTAAATAATTTTAACTGTTTTGAAAAGTGACTTTGAATTTGATTCTATTATCAAAAGATATGCCGGGTTTTTTTCCTTTATTATTTTTTATGTTTAAAAATATTTCATAACATTTTCTTATTGTTTTAAGTTAATTTTCAAGAAAAGTAACACAATTACATCAACATAAGATTCAAATTTCCCTGTAAATCCTTCAACTAGAAGATACTTTACACGATTGCTTTAAGTTATACTTCCCTTTTAAAGTACAATGGAGTACTCTTTATTTTGCAGTAACTCTTTTTGTTTGTTTGTGTCAGCATTTAAAAAAACACTAAAGTTTTTCTCATGGCAGATTGAGCACATGGAGCAGTTCTTTGTGGCTGATGGTCTTTCAGTCCTCATGTTCTACTATCAAGCCAATGGACCGACTGAAGGAGGTTTGAGAAAGAAAAGTGTTATATTCATTTTACATTCAGCAAATCATATATGCTACTGCTGCTACATACTGACAATAGTTACAGCTCTTAAGTTATGTGCTTTTGTGAAGTTTCTAAAATATTTTTAGGTAAATTCAAAATGTATTTTAAACATCTTTTACATTGTGACTGATCTTTTGCATTATATTCATATTTTTGAAAATTGGTTGGATTGCATCTTTTTCTTATCTTCTAAGGGAAAATAAAGCTAAACTGAACAAGTTAAAGAACTTTATTTTTTGTATGAAATCATTTGTGTTACTAGTCAAATAGTTTATTCAATAAAAAGTAAATTCTGATTCTAAACTCCAAGTGCTGATTGTTATCTCTGATTCTTTTACTTCAGCAGCTGAAAGCTCGGCAGTCGTTTCCCAGCAGCCTGGTCAAAAAAACAGGAAAAAAGTGTTTTTAACGGACGGGAAGACTGTGGAATTGACTGGATTGTGTGTCTTCTTTACAAGAAGCAACAATGCAAAACCAGTGACTTCTGAGAACATACACAGAGTGAGTCCCCCAATAATGCTAGTGCATTTCTGCAATTATTATCTATCCAACACCCATCCTGTGTGCAGCAGAACACACAAATTACTTCAAAAACTAGTGCGCTGTGTCATCACACATGTGTTATACATTTTTCCCATTTTTGCATCATGTCGTATCTTCCATCACAAACTCTGATTAGACAAAGAGAGGACGTCTCTATTTTTATCTCTATTTGTCCTTAATTGTTTGACTAATTGTGTGAATGCTTAGTAATATTGAGCAACATATGCCCCATAGGAAATGAATAAGAAAGTCTTCAAATTTCAAAATTTGCAAAATTCTAAATTAGCAACAAGCCTTTAAAGGGTAACCAAACCGTAAATCAACTTTTTTGGCTGTTGATCTCTATAAATAGGGCCTTAAAAGTGTTATTTGTTGGTCATTGCCAAGTTTTTGACAAATCAAAATAAATGTTGTTTAATTCCTCAAAGTGTAGTCAAAACCCATCATGCTGCCCCCTAAAGGTTGAAACGAAGTATTACAGTTGAATTTTGTAATTGGTCAACTGGTGTAACCCCAGGCTCACACTGCTTGCGCTACAGCTCCAATACGAGCGCCGCAGTCCTTACATAACTTTAAAAGTGCGAGAGGAAATCCCACTGCAGGCGTTCACGTCCTGCGTCTGCGATCAGGCCTCTGCGTCGCTGCGAATCCGTTTCATTTGGTTCATATTTTGGCAGAGGATGCAGCTGAACCGTAGCGAACAAAGGGGGGATTAGCGTGAACATATGTGAGTTTGGAGTTATGCGAGGTCGGCAGCAGAGTCTGTAGCTGCAGCCAATCTGTAGCTAATATGAGCCATCAGATGTAGCTAGAATGCTCGCGCATCGCACCCGAGCAGTGACGCTAGTGGTGTGAGTCCAAGAAGTTCAACATCATTATCGTTTGCAACTCCAGTATAAAAGCCCCGCCCATCTTAATTCTGTAACTGTAACTCCCCCCGCTCAATTTCCTCCACTTGCCCCGCCCCCCCTTTTTTTGTTGCATTTTTTCCAATCTGGACTGAGAATGGAGTCAGCCTCCAACAGCCCTGTTTGGTTACCCTTTAAATACTACTTTCATAGATTATGTTTTATAGTAATTCTTAAAAAAATTGGAGTTTTTCTAATATTTTAGCATCATGCTAACTTTTTTGGCTAATTTTTTATCTACTGAGTTTTTTTTAGGCTAATTTAGAGTTTAGCTTCTATTTAAGCAACAGGCTAACTTTTGTGGCTAATTTGGCATCTGCTGAGTTTATTTGGGCTAATTTGGAGTTTAGCTCATATTTAAACAACACACTAAATATTTTTCCAAATTTGGCATGTATTAGGGATTTTTAAGCAATTTTTTTGTCAGCTCCAGCGCTCTTTCATAGTTTTCTAACAAAAGTGCTATCTACTATACATTAAACAATATTTACATTGTTTGTTAAATCCACTCACATGTACAGAGTAACACTTACACACACAACACAATGCAGACTCACCAGTATTTTTGAAGATTCTAGTAGAAGTAGCTCTGTGGAAAACTCTATTTAATTTCTAAATGTGACCTCCATGAACTGTCAAGCATAGAGACATGAATTGACATTTGCACACCTTCTTTTTATAGGATATCTGTTTCAATATGCTGGACACAACAGAAGTGGGGCTGCTGAAGAGCATGGAGCAGTTGTTGTATGAGGTCTTCATGCCTTCGCTGAAAAAGATTAACCATGGTTGGGGGGAACAAGACAGTCCTGAGGCCCAGACTGTAAAGGAGGAATATATATCTTTATTTGAAAGCTTTGCCTCTGTTCTTGTTGGAGCGGATGAGTGCATAAAAGAAAAGGTAAGAAATCAGCTGGATAGGGAATTTCAATTTCAGTTTTTTTTTTTTTTTTTTAGCAAAAAATGTTGTTTAATGCACTGTCATGGTATGTCTCCAGGTCACTTTGCAAAAGTGCGACACATTTGACACGAAGGCTTTGAAAACTCCAGCAGATTACACGGCTGCAGCCAACAACAGCACAGAGGTGAAGAAGTTAGAGACCTGCATGAAAGTCTGGATCCAACAGATCGAA